>NW_021271437.1:0-1009 GCF_002162155.2 Triticum dicoccoides
CCCCCCCCAAACCTGTTTTCTGTTTAATTTGTATTGTTTTCTTTTTAATTTGTATTGTTTTCTGTTTAATTTGTATTGTTTTCTTTTTAATTTGTATTGTTTTCTGTTTAATTTCATGTATCATCAGTGGTATCTCGAATCATTCGAAAATGGACACCAAACACATCACGGGTAATATAATTCACATGATCCATTCAACAAAGTTTGGTACAATAAATTATTACACATCATTTCTTCCCTTGTGTCCCTGCTTGCTTACGATTGTGCCGTATCCATGGATCATCCTCATCATTTAACTTAATGCTTGGGTCGGTGTTCACTTTGAAGGGCGGAATTTCAGCAAACATATTATAATCTTCTGACATGTCTGTCTTGTCCTCCACTCCCACGATGTTTCTTTTCCCTGAAAGAACAATGTGGCGCTTTGGATCATGGCATGATGTACTGATCATTTTCTTATCTTTCCGTTTCCTCGGTTTGCTACTCATGTCCTTCACATAGAAAACCTGAGCGACATCTTTCGCTAGGACGAATGGTTCGTCAAGGTAACCAATATTGTTGAAATCCACCATTGTCATTCCGTATTGCTGGTCCACCTTTACCCCACCTCCTGTTAGCTTGAACCATTTGCACCGGAACAAAGGGACCTTAAAGGAGGGTCCATAGTCAAGTTCCCATATCTCCTCTATGTAACCATAATATGTGACCTTTTGCCCATTCTCGGTTGCTGCATCAAAGCGGACACCACTGTTTTGGTTGGTGCTCTTTTTATCTTGGGCGATCGTGTAAAATGTATTCCCATTTATCTCGTACCCTTGGAAAGTCGTTATAGTCGAAGATGGTGTCTTGGCCAACATGTACAGCTGATCTACAACATCATTGTCATTCATTAAATGTTTTCTCAACCAACTGCCGAAAGTCTCCATGTGGGCCTTCCTAATCCAGGATTCAGGCTTCCCCGGGTTGTCCGAGCGTAAAATATTCTTGTGTTTCTCAAAGTACGGAGCCA
>NW_021271438.1:0-730 GCF_002162155.2 Triticum dicoccoides
GCTTGCAAAACAAAACGCACGTGTAAGTAATATATTTACCGTGTTTTATTATTTTGCACGAGTGCGGTAAGTCATAGCTGGGTGCTCACGATTCACGGGTCCAGCGTCGGCGTTGTGGCGCGGCAAGCGTGCACTGGTGCGGTTGAGAGGGAGGGGTGGAAACCGCGTTAAACTCGTCTCCGTAGTTGAGAGGGAGCGGCCAAAGCAATGTACAATCGTCTTTGTAGTGGAGCTGGGAGGGGCAAGGATAAGGGACGAAGACCGGGGTAACATGTCGGATGCGATCATACCAGCACTAAAGCACCGGATCCCATCAGAACTCCGAAGTTAAGCGTGCTTGGGCGAGAGTAGTACTAGGATGGGTGACCTCCTGGGAAGTCCTCGTGTTGCATTCCCTTTTAATTTTTTTCGCGCCGCTTGCAAAACAAAACGCACGTGTAAGTAATATATTTACCGTGTTTTATTATTTTGCACGAGTGCGGTAAGTCATAGCTGGGTGCTCACGATTCACGGGTCCAGCGTCGGCGTTGTGGCGCGGCAAGCGTGCACTGGTGCGGTTGAGAGGGAGGGATGGAAACCGCGTTAAACTCGTCTCCGTAGTTGAGAGGGAGCGGCCAAAGCTGGGAGGGGCAAGGATAAGGGACGAAGACCGGGGTAACATGTCGGATGCGATCATACCAGCACTAAAGCACCGGATCCCATCAGAACTCTGAAGTTAAGCGTGCTTGGG
>NW_021271439.1:0-1044 GCF_002162155.2 Triticum dicoccoides
GTTCTTCCAAAGATCTGCTATAAATCAATATGTCATCAAAGTAAACTACCACAAATCGTCCAATGAAAGCACGTAAAACTTCGTTCATTAATCTCATGAAAGTACTAGGTGCATTAGTTAACCCAAAAGGCATGACTAACCACTCATATAATCCAAACTTAGTTTTAAATGCTGTTTTCCATTCATCTCCCAATTTCATACGAATTTGATGGTAGCCACTACGCAAATCAACTTTGGAGAATATTGTAGAGCCACTCAATTCATCAAGCATATCATCTAGCCTAGGAATAGGATGACGATAACGAATAGTAATATTATTAATGCCTCGACAATCAACACACATACGTGATGTACCATCCTTTTTCGGCACTAGAATAATAGGAACAGCACAAGGACTAAGGGATTCGCGTATATAACCTTTGTCGAGAAGCTCTTGTACTTGACGCATAATCTCCTTCGTCTCCTTTGGATTGGTACGGTATGGTGCACGGTTTGGCAGTGAAGCACCGGGAATTAAGTCAATCTGATGCTCAATCCCTCGAATAGGCGGTAATCCCGGTGGCACGTCTTGTGGAAAAACGTCAGCAAACTCCTGCAAAATGTTAGTGACAGCAGGAGGCAAAGAGGAAGGCATGTCCTCGAATGAAAATAATGCCTCTTTGCACACAAAAGCATAGCAAACAGATTTGCTGAAATCTAGCTCATCAATATCAGATTTGGTGGCAAATAAACATGCACTTTTCAATTTAATTTCAGAAGCATCACTAGATGGTTTATTATTAGGCTTCATTTGTTGCTCAAATTCTTTTGCCACAATCTGATTTTCACTCTTATTCTTCTCCTGTTGTGCTTTATTAGCTCTATTAATATCATCTTTCAAAATGGAATCAGGAGTCATAGGAAGCAAAGTAATATTTTTATCCTTATGAACAAGAGTGTAGTGATTGTTTCTACCATGGTGTACAGAATTTTTATCAAATTGCCATGGTCTACCAAGTAATAAGGAACATGCTTGCATAGGTACCACATCACAATCAACATAAT
>NW_021271440.1:0-2353 GCF_002162155.2 Triticum dicoccoides
AAAGTCGGCCTTGGGTGAAACTGCAAAATTCCTCACGTTTACGGTCCATGAGACCCTCCGGAATGTGATGTTCACGGAAAGCCTCACTGAATTCAGCCCAAGTAGTGACATGGCCCGCTGGGCGCATAGCTCCATAATTCTCCCACCATAGACTGGCGGGGCCTTCAAGATGATATGCAGCAAAGGTGACCTTGTCAGCCTCCGCTACCAGCGCGGAACGCAGTTTGTGAGAGATACTGCGAAGCCAGTCATCAGCGTCGAGAGGCTCGACGGAGTGGTGGAACGTGGGTGGATGTAATTTGATAAAATCACTGAGTGACACCACGTTAGTCCTCTGATGGTGTGCTGTGTTCTGTTCAATACGCTCCAACAAACGGTTGGTCTCCCGCTTGTTTCTCTCAGCTTCCATCATAACCTCGGCTAGGGAAGGAGGATGAGGCAGATTTACATCCCTGACTTCACTGCCTTCGGCCTGCTCTTGAGGAGCAGGGTTAGCGCGCGTGTTGACCATCCTAGGTAAACAAGACAATGATTTAGTCAGGATGATAAAATTCTAACATAGGATACAAAATGTAAGGAATAACTCGGAATGCAAGATGATCATCCGTATGACATGGTAGATACAGAAACTGCTTCTTTTATTCCATCGTCATACACACCATACAGGGTTTAGTACAAGACCAAACAAAGTACTATTACGGTGAAAAGAGGATTACATCTCATCGGAGGCATCCCAAGCTCCTATACATTATTTTTCTACACCTCCAGAAAGAGTACAAACTAGGTCATATCCCACGAGTCACGCAGGACGATAGACGACACAGCTAGTGCGAACTAGTGATACTACCACTAACTCAGACCGATCCGTAGTAGTCCTCGTAGAAGTCACCTCCATAGCCTGGAAGCTCAACATGATCATTCGGAAACAGACGATCTCGCGGAGCTTGTGGACCATAGGGGCTAGGATGAGGTCTTGGACCAACAGACGGTGGCCTGCGGGGACCGCGAGGTGGGGTGATGCCTCCTACATCACGCCAACCCATCACGTCTGGCAGAGCAGATCTCACAGGATAGAGATCGCGCATATCCGAATATCCAGCTTGCACCACCGGTGCGAACCGAGTCAAAGTGGCCCAGTGGTCAGCACGGGTATTGAAAAGCTCTAACCTCAAGGCCCGATTTTCACGGTCCTTATCCTCGAGCATCTCAGCAGTAGTGCGAGTCCGTGAATCCTCCTGGGTGGGGTCAGCATAGATAGCCTGGAGATACCCTTGTGCTCCCGGAAGTGATCCTGGCATATACCGGAAATCAGAGTCCCAAAATAGACCAGATCTGACTCGCATGATGGTCATCATAGAGTAGGCGGCATCCTGCACAGCCATCTCAATAGTAACCCCGAGTCCATAGGAGCAGTGAAGGGGCTCGGTGGATCCAGGATAAGATGGAAATATCCGGACAGTGCAGAGATACTGGCTTTGATTAAAGTCCCAAAATTGCTCTTCGACCGTGTACTCAGGATACCAGCGGTATCCAGCCTCAGTCATTACCCTGACCAACTTGGCAGTATGGCCGGGTACATCTAGGCATCGAGTCAGGCGAACCACTTGATTGAGGTCGCGAGTGGCCATCTGAAATCATAATCATAATGCAAAGGCATTAGAATTTCTAGCAAAATTTCGGCAGCATAACAGCTGTAAATGCTCAAGAAGGATTTTGAGACATTTGACAAAGGATTTCATACACACTCAACATCATCATATCAAAGTTCTGAGACCATCCTAGCAACATAATGTGGTAAAAGAACTGAACTAGGCTTGTATCCATCATACCTATAAGGTACTACTGATTAGTAACACGTGATCCTGATAGAGAGAATAGATCCTAATTCCTTAACCCCCGGTGGAAGGATGGACTGACTCAGATCAGAATGTCATAAGATAAAGGAGTAAAAAGAGCCTTACGTTCCAACCCACAAACAATTCCCCTACATATAACTAAAGAATTTCTAGACTCAACATCGACCAGTTTGGCTTGGAGAACCTACAGGCAGTCCGACTCTGATGCCAACGCTGTCAGGACCCCGACTCGATGTCACATCGATCTAGCCGGTAACACCTCATATCACTTTGCGGCCTCACGCACGGTATCCCCACGGGTGTCGCCTTACCTTTGCCCGGGACCGTTTGCGCCTTTTGGCTCACGTATATGATAGTGTCGCTAGCATCCATATGATAAGGAGCCCGGGCTGACATGACTAGTCGTAAACCCAAAGTGGCACAGACTTACAGGGACAGGCATCCATGACCCAGCTTCGAACGTGTCGGTCATCAGCAAGTGGGTCCGGGCTGTAGCA
>NW_021271441.1:0-1474 GCF_002162155.2 Triticum dicoccoides
TCCTCCCACTTCATGCCGAAAGAAATCACACAAGCCCTGAGCATGTCTTCGAGAATCTGATTGACACGCTCGACTTGACCGCTTGTTTGAGGATGGAAAGCTGTGCTGAAGCGGATGTTGGTGCCCATGGCCTTCTGAAAAGAATCCCAAAACTTGGAGGTAAAGATGCTGCCACGGTCTGAAGATATCACTTGAGGAATACCGTGCAGAGAGACAATGCGAGAGGTATAGAGTTCCGCCAATTGAGCTGCAGTGATTGACTCTTTGATAGGCAGAAAGTGAGCCACTTTGGTGAGCTTGTCGATGACAACGAAGATAGCATCATTGCCACGCTTGGACTTTGGAAACCCAGTCACGAAGTCCATTTCAATGTGGTCAAACTTCCATTCTGGAATGGCAAGAGGTTGGAGGAGACCTGCTGGCCTTTGGTGTTCTGCCTTCACTCTTCTGCAGACATCACACTCGTTCAAGAATTGAGCGATCTCGCGCTTCATTCGAGTACACCAATAAGTTTGCTTGAGATCCTGATACATCTTCGTACTACCAGGGTGGATGGAGAGGAGAGAGTTGTGAGCCTCGTTCATGATCACCTTACGAAGTTCACCTTTGGGCACAACAATTCGATCCTCGAAGAAGAGAGTGTCCTTGTCATCAAGTCGGTAGCACTTGTACTTGGACTGACTCTTTGCAATACCAATCTTCACCTTCTTCACCATAGCATCAAGAAGTTGGGCTTGGCGAATCTGGTCTTCCAAGGTAGGAGAAACTTGAAGGTTGGCGAGGAAACCTTGAGGAACAACTTGCAGATTAAGCTTGCGGAAAGCTTCACAAAGCTCGGGTTGATAAGGCTTGAGAATCAGACTGTTGCAATATGCTTTTCTGCTCAAAGCGTCAGCAATCACATTAGCCTTGCCTGGAGTATACTCGATACTTGGATTGTACTCTTGAATCATTTCGACCCATCGAGTCTGCCTGAGGTTGAGATTAGGATGAGTGAAGATGTACTTGAGACTCTTGTGATCAGTGAAAATATCCACTTTCCTTCCCAATAGAAGATGTCTCCAAGTCAACAAAGTGTGCACAACTGCCGCCAACTCGAGATCATGAGTGGGGTAGTTCTTCTCATTAGGTTTCAACTGGCGAGAGGTATAAGCAACAACTTTCTTCTCTTGCATCAGTACAGCACCGAGACCTTGGAGAGAGGCATCACAAAAGACCTCGTACGGCTTGGTTTCATCAGGCGGAGTCAGAACTGGAGCAGTGATCAATTTCTCTTTCAAAGTGTTGAAAGCAATATCACACTCCGGAGACCAAACGTACTTGACGTGCTTCTGAAGAAGATTTGAGAGAGGCTTGGCGATCTTAGAAAAGTTTTCAACGAATCTTCTGCAATAGCTTGCGAGACCGAGGAAACTGCGGAGTTGCTTCATGTTCTGAGGAGGTTCCCAATTCACAATTGCAGACACCTTCTCAG
>NW_021271442.1:0-1244 GCF_002162155.2 Triticum dicoccoides
CTCAAAATTGTTGGTATTTCAGTTGTTTGATCACATGGCAAAGTCAAATTATCAACGTAGTCCTCTAAAATAGGTGGTGTGATCAAAGTAGTGGGTAGCTCATCAGATGGTGCATGCAAATTGACAAGGCATTCATCATTCTCATGTAGAGATGGAAGATCAGTACCTTTGTCATTACCTCTTATGATCAACTCAGATGATGTAGCCACTCTCGGGGGCGATGTGTCACATGGTGGAGGTGATGTAGTCCTGACAACAACGGATGTGGTTGTCATAGTATGCCTAGTAGTTGAAGGAACAATCATATCAACTCTTGGAATGTGCACCGTGCGCTTGTTCTCCTCGTGGCCAACACGTCGTTTTATTTCCTGTTCAGCTTTGCAAGAAAGATGAAACAAATGGTCCATAGGATAACACTCTTCATGAATTAGTATCTCTTGAATATCACGATTTAATCCTTCCCAAAATCTATCCATAAAATCATCTTCACTTTCTTCTAAAGAGGAATGCAACAAGGTAGTTTGTAAATCATCATAATATTTTGTTACAGTTTCACTACCTTGTTTTAAGTGTTGCAACTTCTTAATCATGTCACGAGTATAATAAGCAGGGACGAAAGTATGTCGCATGGCAAGTTTCAAATCATCCCAAGTAGTAGGTATATAATCAGGGTGTAACCGACAATATTCACTCCACCAAACCAAAGCATAACCAGTGAAAGAACCAACCGCAACCTTAACCTTTTTATGTTCATCGAAATTATGGGAAGCAAATATATTTTTTATGTCGAACTCCCATTCAATATAAAAAGCAGGTTTAAAACGGCCATTAAATGGTGGTATAGATACATTAACCTGATCATGTGCACTTGGATGTTTGTGCACCTCTCGTGACGGTTGTGGTATTTGCAAAGGTGGTGGCACGTCCCCCGCGATCGACAAAGCCCATGAATTGACTCTGGATCCTGTCATGATTAGTAGAACAAGAAACAAAACCCAAAAATAATGTTCCTATAACTACTAGGATGTGGTGGTAAAACGCTCACAGTAAAGCAAATATCAATGTCTTACAAGTTCTTACCATGCAGCAGGCGGTGATCGGCAACCAGCGGTGTCAAGTAACTCCGAATATTGAGTAAAGCGATTGCCAGGGGAGCGTATGTATACACGGTGTAGAAATATGTGGAGCTGGGTTGGCTATATATGGTAGCAAAAGATTAGCAATAATCAATTCAAAGATGCAAT
>NW_021271443.1:0-859 GCF_002162155.2 Triticum dicoccoides
CTTTATCCTTTGCATGACCTGTCATTGCCACAGTAAATAGATGAAACCCACTAGCATGAGTAGGAGTTGTTTGAGCCCTGTTGTGCCTACTCATTCATGTTTGTTTGTCATGCCTGCTACTGCTTAGAGTTGAGTCAGGTCTGATTCATCGGGGATGAATCAGAGGCGTGTGAACATGTCCTACTGTGTGTGAGCTAAGTGTGTGAACACGATTTGGTAAAGGTAGCGGTGAGAGGCCATGTAGGAGTACATGGTGGGTTGTCTCATTGCAGCCGTCCTCAGGAACTGAGTTCTGTGTTTGTGATCCATGATTCAGCTACTACCATACATTGGGCCCTGAAATATGACCCCGCTCGACTTCTTATTCACCCTAGTCCTCTGTCCAGGAGTTGCAAGTAGTTTTCTGGTGTTTGTAGCTTACTGGAGGCCGTGGTCAGCACTGACCGTAGGGGTGGGCTGTGATGCGGTAGGTACGTGGCACGGTGTACCAGATGCCCGTTTGGTATCTCGGGAACCCTGTTCACATCGTTTGGGGCTGTGAGCGAAACTCCGGCCGGATCTCCTCATGGATGGAACCCGAATAGGCGATAAACCTGGACTAGAGACTTGAGTGTTTAGGTAGGTCGTGGTCTACACCCACGTCGGCTTTCGCTTGAAGTCTGCCGAGCACATGTCGTGTGCAGACGCTAAGTGGTGGAAACATGTATGAAGAAGTACACCCCTGCAGGGTTAACATCATCTATTCGAATAGCCGTGTCCGCGGAAAAGGACTTCTGGGTTGCTTATATCAGTTCATAGACAAGTGAAAGTGGATACTTTAAAATGCGCAAGATAAGCGTGAGTGCTATGGATGGCGTTC
>NW_021271444.1:0-1733 GCF_002162155.2 Triticum dicoccoides
ATATATGTTGCCTCCGTTCCTAAATATATTGTTCTATTGCTCACACTTACCGTTCTTTCCAATGGAGTTGTGCTTCCATCTTGAGGGTTTTCTTCCACACCGAGCCCAACTACACCACATGTGCATGATGTTTATTAGTTCCTTCTTCTCCCTTTATATTATAAGGTAGTTTGGCCATATATTCTTCAGCAATAATCGACAACGATCTCCGCTTCTTGCAAGTGATTTCGAGGTAGTTTTTACTTGCATGTGACTACATTTCTCCATGTTGTTTTTAAAAAAGAGCCGTTGTATATGGAAATGGCTTTGTAAATGTTATGTTTGTGTAGAATTATTTACGTCAGCCTGAAATAGTTTACTCTGCCTTTTAATTTTCGAGATTGCAATGAAAGTTACACGGTTCGGAAAGCACCAGGGTAAGTCATCGTCCTTTGGCTTATATACTCTCCTCATGGTTTGCAGTAATTGCAATGTTTGTCCTTTCACGATTAGTCATTTGGAAAGAAAACTGGATTTTATTGGTTCTTGGAGAGAATTTGATATTTGTTCATGATCAACTCTTGAGAGCAGGAGATGTTCCAGGAATAAACCATAGCGATGTTTCAGGAATAGTGATACCAGTGAGTTTGTAGGATCGAAAGTATGTCTAGAGGGGGGTGATTATACTACTTGACCAAATAAACATTTATTTTTTTCTAATTTTAGTTGTAGGCAAGTTTTAGCAATTCTACCAAGTCAAGCAACACCCTACGCGTGCAAGTCTAAGAGTTGAGTAGCGAAAAGTAAAGACTTTGCATATAAACGTAAAGGAGGGACCAGAGAAATCAAACGCAATGGAGACATGGTAATTTTTGGCTTGGTTCCGATAGGTGGTGCTATCATACATCCACATTGATGGATACTTCAGCCCACAGAGGGTAATGACTGCGCGAATCCACGGAGGAGTCCACCCCCAAAGGGTCCATGAAGAAGCAATCTTGTCTATTCCACCATGGCTTACGTCCACGAAGGAGTACCCTCTCTCGGGTAGGTCTTCACGACTAGGCGATCTCCTTGCCCTTACAAACTCTTTGGTTCAACTCCACAAGATCTTGGAGGCTCCCAACTGACACCTAACCAATTTAGGAGACACCACTCTCCAAAAGGTAGTAGATATGTAGTTGACGATGAACCCCTTACTCTTGTACTTCAAATGATAGTCTCCTAAACACTCAATAACTCTCACTCAGATTTGGCTTGGGTAGGAGAATGATTGGAGTGGAAAGCAACTTAAGGAGGCTAGAAATCAAGGTTCAAATGGATGAAATAGAATCTCTAGATCTCAACATATGAGTAGGTGGTTCTCTCTCAGAAAATGAATGGTGAAAGTGTTGTTTCGTTCTGATGGCTCATAGATACTAGGTGGGGGTGAAGGGGTATATATAGCCTTCACCAAAATCCAACCATTACACACTTTTGACTCAACTCGGTGACACCGATCCAAAATCTCTGTGAAACCAACCTATGTAAAAGATATGACGTTGGGCCTTTCGGTGGGACCAAAATGAGAATCTTGGTGCCACCAAAATGTGATGACCCTGTGTTTCGGTAATTTCGATTGTTTCAACTTGGTAATTCCAAAGTGAAGCAACAAGGTTATAGAAACTTGGTCGGTGCAAATTGGTGCGACCGATCGTCATCTCGGTGAGACCGAAACTCTAGGGTTTGGCTATGGCAATGTATAGGATCAACTC
>NW_021271445.1:0-1036 GCF_002162155.2 Triticum dicoccoides
ATGCAAGGGCATTAGAATTTCTAGCAAAATTTCGGCAGCATAACAGCTGTAAATGCTCAAGAAGGATTTTGAGACATTTGACAAAGGATTTCGTACACACTCAACATCATCATATCAAAGTTCTGAATCCATTCTAACAACATAATGTGGTAGTAGAACTGAACTAGGCTTGTATCCATCAAACTTATAAGGTACTACTGATTAGTAACACGTGATCCTGATAGAGAGAACAGATCCTAATTCCTTAACCCCCGGTGGAAGAATGGACTGACTCAGATCAGAATGTCATAAGATAAAGGAGTAAAAAGAGCCTTACGTTCCAACCCACAAACAATTCCCCTACATATAACTAAAGAATTTCTAGACTCAACATCGACCAGTTTGGCTTGGAGAACCTACAGGCAGTCCGGCTCTGATGCCAACGCTGTCAGGACCCCGACTCGATGTCACATCAATCTAGTCGGTAACACCTCATATCACTTTGCGGCCTCACGCACGGTATCCCCACGGGTGTCGCCTTACCTTTGCCCGGGACCGTTTGCGCATTTTGGCTCACGTATATGATATTGTCGCTAGCATCCATATGATAAAGAGCCCGGGCTGACATGACTAGTCTTAAACCCAAAGTGGTACAGACTTACAGGGACAGGCATCCATGACCCAGCTTCGAACGTGTCGGTCATCAGCAAGTGGGTCCGGGCTGTAGCACTGGGCTAGCAGGACTCCGGTAAACCGGGCTGTAGCGGGCTAACAGGACTCCGGTACTCAAAGCGTGACATTTCCCCGAAGGGACAGACACAGGAACGAAGAAGGACACATGCCGGCCAGCCTAAGTGTTCCAGAGCAGTAGCAAGCTACCATGGCTCAGCGGTAACACTAGGAGACATTTCCCGGTAAGAGAGGCTACTAAAGATAAACAACTAGATAGTCAGATCCCACACATACCAAGCATTTCAATCATACACACAATATGCTCGATATGTGCAAATACAACGAAGCATCACAACATGACTCTACGACACAAGTACTTTATTTA
>NW_021271446.1:0-934 GCF_002162155.2 Triticum dicoccoides
TAGCTTCAGGCATTGCTCTAGGTTAGCTTCATGTGTGCATCATGTCTATATTTTTGAAACTTGAATTGAGGAATATTGGAAGCCTCAAAACCCTAAATAAAAGAGGGGCAAAAACCCTAGAAATCTCATTCATTGCTCCAAAATGCTCCTCTTAAGTGTTTGATAATTTTTGGTAAGGATTCTGGTCCCAACCAAAATATTGAACATTTTTAAGGAGTTATTTTTGGGACTTTGAATTTAATTCATTAGTTATTTGAATTTGAATTATATTCATATAATTAGAATATAATTTCAAATATCCCTGAAATATTTTATAAGCTTTTGGAAAAGTCCATCTAGCAATATAAAATATTCAGTGGAGTTTTTGGCATTGTTTGAATTATTTTTAAAATTCAAAACAGTGGCAAAATAATTTAAATAAAACAAAAACAGAAGAAAAATATAAAACAGAATAGAAATAAAAGAGAGGAGAGAAACCTTACCTGGACCTCGCAACGCCGCCACCATCGCCGTTTCGTCGCCGGCCACCGAAGCTCGCCGCCGTTCGATTCGCCGCCGACAGGACATCCCCGAGCCCACTGACCAACCCTGCGGAACCGCGGTGAGCTCCTCTGCCGTTCGCCCCTTTTTCCCGTCGCTCCGCACGCTCCCTAGCGCTAGCGCTGCCGTGCCCGAAGCTCGCCGCCGCCGCGCCTCATCGCCGGCGTGGCTAGAGCCACCACAGCTCGAATCCGAGCACACCGCTGTGCTCAGAGAACTCCCAGGAGCCCGTAGCGCCCACCAGCCCCTCCTCCCATGCACCATAGCGCCATCTCCGCTGTTGCCCGAGCTCCGGCCGCCGCCGCGAGCTCGACTCCGGCGAGTACAGCGCACCCCGTCCGCTCCTTCCTGCTCCGTTGGATGCGGAAGAGCACGGGCTACGCCCCGGTGGTCT
>NW_021271447.1:0-1270 GCF_002162155.2 Triticum dicoccoides
TCCTCCATCTTACAACTGTAGAACTTGTCGGAGACATCATATCTCTCGACCCGGGCATGAGCTTGAAAAACTAGTTTCAGCTCTTCGAACATCTCATATGCTCCGTGATGCTCAAAACGCTTTTGGAGCCCCGGTTCTAAGCTGTAAAGCATGCCGCACTGAACGAGGGAGTAATCATCAGCGCGAGACTGCCAAGCATTCATAATGTCTTGGTTCTCTGGGACGGGAGCGTCACCTAGTGGTCCTTCTAGGACATATTGTTTCCTGGCAGCTATGAGGATGATCCTCAGGTTCCGGACCCAGTCCGTATAGTTGCTGCCATCATCTTTCAGCTTGGTTTTCTCTAGGAACGCGTTGAAGTTCATGTTGACATTAGCGTTGGCCATTGATCTACAAGACATATTTGCAAAGGTTTTAGACTAAGTTCATGATAATAAAGTTCTAATCAAATTATGAACTCCCACTTAGATTAGACATCCATTTAGTCATCTAAGTGTTACACGATCCGAGTCGACTAGTCCGTGTCCGATCATCACGTGAGACGGACTAGTCATCGTCGGTGAACATTTTCATGTTGATCGTATCTTCCATACGACTCGTGTTCGACCTTTCGGTCTCCGTGTTCCGAGGCCATGTCTGCACATGCTAGGCTCATCAAGTTAACCCTAAGTGTTTTCGCTGTGTAAAACTGTCTTACACCCGTTGTATGTGAACGTAAGAATCCATCACACCCGATCATCACGTGGTGCTTAGAAACGATGAATTGTAGCAACGGTGCACAGTTAGGGGAGAACACTTCTTGAAATTTTATAAGGGATCATCTTATTTACTACCGTCGTCCTAAGTAAACAAGATGCATAATACATAATAAACATCACATGCAATTATATAGTTGTGACATGATATGGCCAATATCATATAGCTCCATTGATCTTCATCTTCGGGGCTCCATGATCATCTTGTCACCGGCTTGACACCATGATCTCCATCATCGTGTCTTCATGAAGTTGTCACGCCAACGACTACTTCTACTTCTATGACTAACGTTTAGCAATAAAGTAAAGTAGTTTACATGGCGTTATTCAATGACACGCAGGTCATACAAAAAATAATGACAACTCCTATGGCTCCTGCCGGTTGTCATACTCATCGACATGCAAGTCGTGAATCCTATTACAAAGAACATGATCTCATACATCACAATTCATCATTCATCACAACTTCTGGCCATATCACATCACATGATCAATCGCTGCAAAAACAAGTTAGA
>NW_021271448.1:0-1685 GCF_002162155.2 Triticum dicoccoides
CGTTGAGCTATTCCTACAAGTGTCACAAACAGCCCTAGAGTCCGTACTAGAATAACACCTTAAGACACAAATCAACCAAAACCCTAATGTCACCTAGATACTCCAATGTCACCTCAAGTATCCGTTGGTATGATTATACGATATGCATCACACAATCTCAGATTCATCTATTCAACTAGCACATAGGACCTCAAAGAGCGCCCCAAAGTTTCTACCGGAGAGTCAAGACGAAAACGTGTGCCAACCCCTATGCATAGATTCCCAAGGTCACGGAACCCGCAAGTTGATCACCAAAACATACATCAAGTGGATCAATAGAATACCCCATTCTCACCACGGGTATCCCACGCAAGACATACATCAAGTGTTCTCAAATCCTTAAAGACTCAATCCGATAAGATAACTTCAAAGGGAAAACTCAATCCATTACAAGAGAGTAGAGGGGGAGAAACATCATAAGATCCAACTATAATAGCAAAGCTTGCGATACATCAAGATCGTATCACCTCAAGAACACGAGAGAGAGAGAGAGAGAGAGATCAAACACATAGCTATTGGTACATACCCTCAGCCCCGAGGGAGAACTACTCCCTCCTCATCATGGAGAGCACCGGGATGATGAATATGGCCACCGGAGAGGGATTGCCCCCTCCGGCAGGTTGCCGGAACGGGTCTAGGTTGGTTTTCGGTGGCTACGGAGGCTTCTGGCGGTGGAACTCCCGATCTATTGTGCTCCCCGAAGTTTTTAGGGTATATGGGTATATATGGGAGGAAGAAGTACGTCGGTGGACCTCCGGGCTGTCCACGAGGCAGGGGGCGTGCCCAGGGGGCGCGCCCCCCACCCTTGTGGGCAGCCTGGGACTCTCCTGGTCCATCTCCGATACTCTGTGGGCTTCTTTTGGTCCAAAAATAAGTTCCATGAAGTTTCAGGTCAATTGGACTCCGTTTGATTTTCCTTTTCTGTAATACTCTAAAACAAGGAAAAAAACAAAAACTGGCACTGGGCTCTGGGTTAATAGGTTAGTGCCAAAAATAATATAGAAGTGCATAATAAAGCCCATAAACATCCAAAACAGATAATATAATAGCATGGAACAATCAAAAATTATAGATACGTTGGAGACGTATCACATATTATCTACTATGATTCAATTTTCCTTATTGATTGCATGCATGCATTCTAATTTGAATACTAAATTGTTTTATCTTTCTTCTGGATTAGTTAGATAAAAGCTATGGCCAATATCGGCAGAGAAGGAGAAGAGACTGTGTTCGACATCATACGCTCCCCGAGCCCAAATGGGAATGAAGAAGATGACGGCTTGCAATATCTGAACCCTACCGGTGAGGGTATGATATTTGATGAAGACGAACAAATAGATGAAGTCCAGAACAATGATGACGAAGGAAATGTTGTTCTTTAAATAACAAAGATCGGCGAGGTATATTTATGTAAGCAGGCATCTAGTGATCATCACATGTTTTAATTGATTTGTATATATATTAATGAATCGATCTTTCTTCTTTTAGCCCTCCGGATCGAGAAAATCTTCTACAAGCAGCAGGACAGTTCGAGGTCCGTCCAAAAAGTTGAAGGATGGCGTAAAGTACAACATCGATGCTATCAAACCTAATGGCGAACCGCGCAAACCTAAGAAGAATGCGAACAAGATCATTCGTCAATG
>NW_021271449.1:0-1380 GCF_002162155.2 Triticum dicoccoides
AGAAATTCTACGTCATTTCTGATCAACAATATGTCAACAACATATACTCATCAGAAATTCTATAGTGCTCCCACTCACTTCTTTGGAAATACAGGTTTCTCATAAACTTTGTACAAACCCAAAATCTTTGATCATCATCAAAGCATACATTCCAACTCCGAGATGCTCACTCCAGTCCTTAGAAGGATCGCTGGAGTTAGCATACCTTTTAGCATCCTTAGGATCGACAAAAACTTTCTGATTGTATTACATACAACCTTTCCTCACGAAAACTGGTAAGGAAACTCGTTTTGACATCCATCTGCCAGATTTCATAAATACAGCTAATGCTAACATGAATCCGACGGACTTTAAGCATCGCTACGGATGAGAAAATCTCATCGTAGTCAACTCCTTGAACTTGTGAAAAAACTTTTCGCCACAAGTCGAGCTTCATGGACGGTGACATTACCATCCACGTCCGTCTTCTTCTTAAAGATCCATTTATCTTAATGGCTTGCCGATCATCGGGCAAGTCCACCAAAGTCCATGGATCCGTTCTCGGATTTTATGGCCTCGAGCCATTTATCGGAATCCGGGCCCACCATCGCTTCTCCATAGCTCGTAGGTTCATTGTTGTCCAGCAACATGACTTCCAAGACAGGATTACGTACCATTCTGAAGTAGTACGCATCCTTGTCATCCCACGAGGTTTGGTAGTGACTTGATCTGAAGTTTCATGATCAATATCATAAGCTTCCACTTCAATTGGTGTAGGTGCCACAGGAACAACTTCCTGTGCCCTGCCACACACTAGTTGAAGAGACGGTTCAATAACCTCATCAAGTCTCCACCATCCTCCCACTCAACTCTTTCAAGAGAAACCTTTCCTCGAGAAAGGACCCGATTCAAGAAACAATCCATATTGCTTTCGGATCTGAATTAGGAGGTATACCCAACTGTTTTGGGTGTCCTATGAAGATGCATTTTATCCGCTTTGGGTTTGAGCTTAATCCTGAAACTTTTTCACATAAGCGTCGCAGCCCCAAACCTTTAAGAAACGACAACTTAGGTTTCTCTAAACCATAATTCATACGGTGTCATCTCATCGGAATTACGTGGTGCCCTATTTAAAGTGAATGTGGTTGTCTCTAATGCCTAACCCATGAACGATAGTGGTAATTCGATAAGAGACATCATGGTACGCACCATATCCAATAGGGTGCAACTATGATGTTCGGACACACCATCACACTATGGTGTTCCAGGCGGTATTAATTATGAAACAATTTCCACAATGTCTTAATTGTGTGCCAAAACTCGTAACTCAGATATTCATCTCTATGATCGTATCATAGACATTTTATCCTCTTGTCACAATGATCTTCTACTTCACTCTGA
>NW_021271450.1:0-1226 GCF_002162155.2 Triticum dicoccoides
ACTTGTAGTTTGACTCGGATTCTGCTGCAGCATCAGATTGTTTCGTCCACAACTCAACGCTCCGGACGAATTTGAAGGTGATTCCAATTGGGTTGGAAAGTGCACGAAATCTAGTTTCCAACAAAAAAAGAATCACCCAATTCGGAGTCCGTATGAAAAACTTGTGTCTGTTTTGAGTCAGGTGTGTCTGTGCAGTCCGAATCTGAATCCAGAATGTGAGAGACTTGGACTCTATCTTCTCTTGGGCCAAAAGTGACGTGAGAGAACTTTTTGGACAGCAAATAAACATCTCTTTCTTCCTTATCTTCATATGTGGATTGTACAAATGTCCCATACACCTGCAATTAGACAAAACACAAAAGTGTGTGAAGTATTTTTGTTCTGGATAACATAAATAGATTATTGAATAGTTTGCACTAGAAATTACCTGACAAATATGCATATATGCAATATTTTTGGTCATATCCAAGGTAGTCATGTCCTCATCATCCTCCCCTTCTTGAAAATAAAGCCGTCCTCGGCGTTGCTTAATCTGAAATGTGGCTAACAAAAGAGACAAGGTGTACATGTTGTATATGTATATGTCATCCATTTTTACTTTCCTTGATTTTTGCATATATGACACATGAATAGATGAGTAACTTGCATAGTTCATAAAATCTAAAGCCAAAAAATTAGCACAAGAAGTAGAAGGCATGAAAATATTGCAACTCAGTTTGCACATATAAGTGAAGCTCTTATTCATTTCAAAAGATTCACAATGTTCATCATTAAACCATCCCAACATTGGTGAATAAACCTTACTTGCATCAAATTTACATGCTACAACATGCTTAAATAAGCAAACATGCAATAAGTCATTCAACACAGAATCATCACCAAGATTAGAGGTCATATCAAAATGATTAAACATTGGTTCTTTTGCATCAATAGTTAATTCAATGTGTGCACTCAAAATTGTTGGTATTTCAGTTGTTTGATCACATGGCAAAGTCAAATTATCAACGTAGTCCTCTAAAATAGGTGGTGTGATCAAAGTAGTGGGTAGCTCATCAGATGGTGCATTCAAATTGACAAAGCATTCATCATTCTCATGTAGAGATGGAAGATCAGTACCTTTGTCATTACCTCTTATGATCAACTCAGATGATGTAGCCACTCTCGGGGGCGATGTGTCACATGGTGGAGGTGATGTAGTCCTGACAACAACGGATGTGGTTGTCATA
>NW_021271451.1:0-552 GCF_002162155.2 Triticum dicoccoides
AATTAATTACTACACATCTAATCTAACAAAAAAAATCTAATCCAACAAAAAAAACTATGAACTACATATTTAAATTACTACACACATCTAATCTAACAAAAAAATCTAATTAATCTAACAAAAAAATCTAACATAATATAAACAAATTAATTACTACACATCTAATCTAACCAAAAAAATCTAATCTAACAAAAAAATCTATGAACTACATATCTAAATTACTACACACATCTAATCTAACAAAAAAATCTAATTAATCTAACAAAAAAATCTAACATAATATAAACAAATTAATTGCTACACATCTAATCTAACCAAAAAAAATCTAATCTAACAACAAAATCTATGAACTACATATATCTAAATTACTACACATCTAACCTAACAAAAAAATCTAATTAAATCTAACAAAAAAATGACGGTGACGGCTGGCGAAGGCGACGGCGAGGTGCTCACGTACGGCCGGCGACGGCGACGGCAAAGGCGACGGCGAGGTGCGGAGCGGGGCGGCAACGGCGACGGCGAAGGCGACGGCGACGGCGAAGGCGACGA
>NW_021271452.1:0-1155 GCF_002162155.2 Triticum dicoccoides
GAGGCCGTGGACAGCGCTGACCGTAGGGGTGGGCTGTGATGCGGTAGGTACGTGGCACGGTGTACCGAATACCCGTTAGGTATCTCGGGAACCCTGTTCACATCGTTCGGGGCCGTATGGGAAACCTCGGCCGGACTCCCTGCAGATGGAACCTGAATAGGCGATAAACCTGGACTAGAGGCTTAAGTGTTTAGGTAGGTCGTGGTCTACACCCACGTCGGCTTTCGCTTGAAGTCTGCCGAGCACATGTCGTGTGCAGACGCTAAGTGGTGGAAACATGTATGAAGAAGTACACCCCTGCAGGGTTATCATAATCTATTCGAATAGCCGCGTCCGCGGTAAAGGACTACTTGGTTGCCTATACAGTTCATAGACAAGTAAATGGAAACTACTAAAAGCCTCAAGATAAGTGTGAGTGCCGAGGATGCCTCTTCCGCAGGAAGACGGAGGCGGATCCTCGGTAGTGTATTGAATTGGTGAGTAGTGGACTCGTGTGCGCAAAACCATTTCAAGTTGAAGTATCGTAGGATAGTCTAGCCAAGAGTCAAAGCTGGCTTGCTGCAATAACTCCACCAACCCTTCTTGATAATATGCATGTATGTAGGATCTGATGTAAGTCTTGCTGAGTACCTTTGTACTCATGTTGCTATAATCTACATTTTTACAGAAGACGCTGCAACCCCTTCTGATGGGTTCTATGTAGACGTTGACATCAACGAGTAGGCTAAAGGCCCAGGTGGTGACCCTGAGCTTGTGAAGGACCATGTAGTATAGCTAGGCTTTCCAAGCCTCTTTTATTTTTACTAGTTGTCTGTACTCAGACAAGTTACTTCCGCTGCTGGTTTGTATGACTGTATGACTTGTATGTTGGGTCGTGAGACCCGTACCTTTGTGTATGTTATGTATGGCTCCCTGAGCCTTAAATAAAGTACTTGTGTCGTAGAGTCATGTTGTGATGCTTCGTTGTATTTGCACATATCGAGCATATTGTGTGTATGATTGAAATGCTTGGTATGTGTGGGATCTGACTATCTAGTCGTTTATCTTTAGTAGCCTCTCTTACCGGGAAATGTCTCCTAGTGTTACCGCTGAGCCATGGTAGCTTGCTACTGCTCTGGAACACTTAGGCTGGCCGGCATGTGTCCTTCTTCGTTC
>NW_021271453.1:0-998 GCF_002162155.2 Triticum dicoccoides
AATATAGAAAACAAAAAAAAAACTGGAAAAAAAATAGCAACAATAAGTATTTTGATGTAAGTAGAAACAAAATAAAATAAATAAAGCAACAAAGAAAACTAAAAAACTAAAAAAGTGTTTTCAAATTTGAAAACTAATGGCACTAACAGAAAGTTTATGATTTTTCTAAAACTAAAAGCAAAAAGAATTAAAAAATAAAGCAAAAAACAAAAGGAAATAAATAATGCAGAAAACAAAACAAAAAAACTGGAAAAAAATAGGGCTCACCCCTATAATATTTGATACGACTAACTAAAATTACCAAATTGAGTATAATGATAAAACAGAGTAATATTAAATATCAGGAAAAAGATTGACTCAAAAATCAATTTTTATAGTAAAGTTATTCATAAACTAGTGATTCACACAAATTTTAAAACAATCAAATTTGAACTATTCAAATTTTAAAACTAATGGCACTAACAGAAAGTTTATAATTTTCGTGACCTAAAATAAAAAAGAAATCACTACAAAACTATAAGTATTTAGTTCTAAGTAGAAACAAAAAAACAAAAAAACAAAAAAAATGCCACCTACTGGGCCCCCACGGCCTGAATATGACTAGAAACCCTACCATGGGCCAGGATTCAGGCCCGCGGGAGGCCCAGTAGGCCCACAGGCACAGATTGCAGTGTTAGGCCCGAAAGCCTGCTTTAGAGAGGAGCTCGAGAGGGAAGGCGCACCGCACCTTATAAACCGGTGCGCCTCCCTCTCAACTAGCGAGGTGGGACTAAATATTTGGGTTCGGGGCAGCACGGGCCTTTGGTCCCGGTTGGTGGCACCAACCGGGACTAAAGGGGGGCATTGGTCCCGGTTGGTGCTACGACCCGGGACTAATGCCCCCCTTTAGTCCTGGTTGGTGCCACCAACCGGGACCAAAGGCCGCCGCTGAAAAGAGGCCTTTGGTCCCGGTTGGTGCCACCAACTGGGACTAAAGGGGGGCATTAGTCCCGGGTCAT
>NW_021271454.1:0-667 GCF_002162155.2 Triticum dicoccoides
GCCTCGACTCGCGTTACGCTAAGACAGGGTTGCAGTGCTGTCACGTGCTCGTCTCGGCCTCCATCGTCGCTACGGGACGACGTCCGCCTCGACTCGCGTTACGCTAATACAGGGTGGAAATGGTTTCAAGTGCTCGTCTCGGCGTCCGTCGTCGCTACCGCGACGACGTCCGCCTCGACTCGCGTTATGCTTAGACAGGGTGGCACTGGTGTCACGTGCTCGTCTCGGCGTCCGTCGTCGCTACCGCGACGACATCCGCCTCAACTCGCGTTACGCTAAGACAGGGTGACACTGGTGTCACGTGCTCGTCTCGGCGTCCGTCATCGCTACCGCGACGACGTCTGCCTCGACTCGCGTTACGCTCAGGCAGGGTGGCATTGGTATCACGTGCTCGTCTTGGCGTCCTTCATCGCTACCGCGACGACGTCCGCCTTGACTCGCGTTACGCTAAGACAGGGTGGCACTGGTGTCACGTGCTTGTGTCGTCATCCGTCGTCGCTACCGCGACGACGGCCGCCTCGACTCGCGTTACGCTAAGACAGGGAGGCAGTGGTGTCACGTGCTCGTTTCAGCGTCCGTCTTCGCTACCGCTACAATGTTCGCCTCGACTCGCATTACGCTAAGACAGGGAGGCAGTGGTGTCACGTGCTCGTCTCGGCGTCCGTCG
>NW_021271455.1:0-1189 GCF_002162155.2 Triticum dicoccoides
GAGAGAGGGAGAGGTTGAGGAAGACTCCATCCAACAGCAGCACAACGGCGTGGTGGTGGTGGAGGAGCGTGGCAATCCAGCAGGGCTTCGCCAAGCACCATGGGAGAGGAGGAGTAGGAAGAGAGGTAGGGCTGTGCCAGAACTTCGTGTATAGCTCCCATGCGCCTCCCCACTATATATAGGGGTGGAGGGGCTGGTTTCTTGCCCTCCAAGTCCATTGGGGCGTTGGCCAAGGTGGGAGGAAAGAAATCTCATTATTTCCTTCCCCACCGATTGTTATCCCCCCTTTTTAGGGATCTTGATCTTATCCCTTCGGGATATGATCTTATTCCTTCTAAGGGGGGATCTTGGTGCACCTTGACCAGGGGTGTGGGGCCTTGCCCCCACTACCCACGTCCATGTGGGTCCCCCCATGCAGGTGGGCCCCACTCCGGAACCTTCTAGAACCTTCCCGGTACAATACCGAAAAATCCTGAACATTTTCCGGTGGCCAAAATAGGACTTCCCATATATAAATCTTTACCTCCGGACCATTCCGGGACTCCTCGTGACATCCGGAATCTCATCCGGGACTCCTAACAACATTCGGTAACCACATACAAACTTCCTTTATAACCATAGCGTCATCGAACCTTAAGTGTGTAGACCCTACGGGTTCGGGAGACATGTAGACATGACCGAGACGTTCTCCGGTCAATAACCAACAGCGGGATTTGGATACCCATGATGGCTCCCACATGTTCCACGATGATCTCATCGGATGAACCACGATGTCAAGGACTTAATCAATCCCGTATTCAATTCCCTTTGTCTATCGGTATGTTACTTGCCCGAGATTCGATCGTCGGTATCCAATACCTTGTTCAATCTCGTTACCGACAAGTCACTTTACTCGTTCCGTAACACATCATCCCGTGATCAACTCCTTGGTCACATTGCGCATATGATGATGTCCTACCGAGTGGGCCCAGAGATACCTCTCCGTTTACACGGAGTGACAAATCCCAGTCTCGATCCGCATAAAACAATAGATACTTTCGGAGATACCTGTAGTGCACCTTTATAGTCACCCAGTTACGTTGTGACGTTTGATACACCCAAAGCACTCCTACGGTATCCAGGAGTTACACGCTCTCATGTCGAAGGAAGAGATACTTGACATTGGCAAAGCTCTAGCAAATGAACTACA
>NW_021271456.1:0-1282 GCF_002162155.2 Triticum dicoccoides
CTCCCACCTCCTTGGCCGCCACCCCTTGCTCCTATATAAGTAGATCCATCTAGTAGCTTTTCCTTGGGATTTGTTTAGTTAAAAGTTAGCCATTGCAACTTCGTGTACTTCGTTTGTGTCCAACGACCAGACCAAGACCGCTTACGGATCCCCACCATTATCAATACCTCATATATATTTGCAATATTCAGATTGCTTTATCATATTCTTGCTCGTTCTTCGATTGCTTGCAGGAATAGACCTTCGTGGTCAGGCTGACCGTGCTTCCGGCATCGTCAGTAACCTCAGGAGATTGGTTTAGCGATTGCTAAGGCGCAACGTCGTGCACGTTTGTAGTCGGATTGTCAAAGTCGTCTCCACCAAATCGATAGTTATCATCTCATCGAAAGATCGGGACCCTCGCCTCTATCAAGTGGTATCAGATTTCCAGGTTGCTCGGTGAGATTTTACAGTTTTTCGTAGTTTAGATCGAGTCTGTTCTTCATACCTACAGTCCACGAAAAAAGCCACAAAAAAATTAGGGTTAGTTCATCATATCCGAACCAATCTGAGCCTTTGCATAATCTTTTTAGGGTTTTGCTTTGTTGAATTTGCGGTTGCATCGTCGTGTCTAGTTGCTGGTCTTAGAGTCTAGTCTTTTAGAGTTTCGAGTTCTGGTCATAAGTTGTCACGCCGCCGCCGCACCATCATCATCGCCCCTGCCATCTACCACCACCGCTTATCCGCCACCGCTCCGAATCCGTATCCATATACCACCACCAGTCCGTGTCCATATACCACCACCGATCCATATCCATATACTACCACCGCTACCACCACCGCTGCCATATACCACCACCATATATCCACCACCAATCCGAGTTCCTTGCATATTAGGTTAATGTATCTATACCACCATTTAATGGCCGTTTTAAACCTGCTTTATATATTGAATGGGAGTTCGACATAAAAAATATATTTGCTTCCCATAATTTCGATGAACATAAAAAGGTTAAGGTTGCGGTTGGTTCTTTCACTGGTTATGCTTTGGTTTGGTGGAGTGAATATTGTCGGTTACACCCTGATTATATACCTACTACTTGGGATGATTTGAAACTTGCCATGTGACATACTTTCGTCCCTGCTTATTATACTCGTGACATGATTAAGAAGTTGCAACACTTAAAACAAGGTAGTGAAACTGTAACAAAATATTATGATGATTTACAAACTACCTTGTTGCATTCCTCTTTAGAAGAAAGTGAAGATGATTTTATGGATAGATTTTGGGGAGGATTAAACC
>NW_021271457.1:0-981 GCF_002162155.2 Triticum dicoccoides
CGTCGCCTCCCCGAGCGAGGCGACCGGGGCCCCTTCCCCATTCCTCTCCAGCGTGCCCCCCTAGCTCCTCCCCCCTCCCGCCGCCGCAATGCGCGCCGCCGGGCCTTGCCCGCGTGGTGCCGGCGGCGGCGGGTCTGCTTGTCCCTGCGCGCGGCCTCCCCTGCTCGGGAGATGGTGGCTGGCAGCCGTGCTCCTCGTCTGGTGATGGTGCGGCTTGGCGGCGGGGTCCGCAGGTCGTGGGCGACCCTGATGCGGCGGCGCGGCTGTTGGTCGCGGGGTGCGTAGTGGTGCGGCTGGCCGCCGGCCTCCGCTCCGCCCAGATCTGGGCCCTTCTGGGCCCCGGTAGGGTTGGGGAAGGCCGACGCTCTGGCGTGCAGCGGCGCGGCTCCCTGGTAGAGGTGGCGCGGCGACGGGGGCTGCAGGTGGTGGCGGCTTCGTCGGCCGATGTGTCGCATCATGGCGGCAGGGGTTGTCCGGATCCTTTGGGGTCCGGCCCGGCCTGTGCTGGCCTGGTAAGCTCCTGTCGTCGTGTCCGGTCGGCTCCGCGGCGACGGTGGTGGTAGTCCCCTCCCGTCGGCTGAGTTGCATGCGGATGCCCCCGAGCCCGTTGGCTCCTCGTTCCTCCTCCAGGTCTCGTGTCGGTGGCTCAGAGAGACGACGATGATGGTTCGGTGACCGTGGTGGCACATGTTGGTGGGCGGCAGTTCTGGTGGAGCACTTCAGATCGTCCGGGGTGGTGGTGGTTGTTTGGGTTGGGAGATATCCCTGGTGGCTCGTCCGTCATCGACGCGGTGGTGCCTGCGGGCGCCGCCGGACCTTCCACCGGTCGCCGGCCATCTTTGTTTCGTCGATCTGCCGTTGTCGGCATTTGTTTCTCTTTCTCCTTTTCTCTCTTTTTCTTTTGGGCTTTGAGTGAGCTGCGGCCTCAGCAAGGTCGTTGTATCGGATGGTTGCTTTATAATCTAATAAAGTGTGTGTGTG
>NW_021271458.1:0-1634 GCF_002162155.2 Triticum dicoccoides
TAGCACTGGGCTAGCAGGACTCCGGTGAACCGGGCTGTAGCGGGCTAACAGGACTCCGGTATTCATCACGTGACATTTCCCCGAAGGGACAGACACAGGAACGAAGAAGGACACATGCCGGCCAGCCTAAGTGTTCCGGAGCAGTAGCAAGCTACCATGGCTCGGTGGAAACACTAGGAGACATTTCCCCGTAAGAGAGGCTACTAAAGATAAACAACTAGATGGTCAGATCCCACACATACCAAGCATTTCAATAACATACACACAATATGCTCGATATGTGCAAATACAACATGGCATCACAACATGACTCTACGACTCAAGTAATTTATTCAATAGGCTCCGAGGAGCGAGATATTACAAACATGGGTCTCATGACCCAACAATCAGAGCATATAAATCAAAGCACAAGCGGAAGCTATCATGTCTGGGTACAGACATCTATAACTGAAAAAGGCTGAGAAGCCTGACTATCTACCAGGTCCTGCCGGGGCACAAGATCGTAGCTGAGGTAACAAGCTAAACGTCGAAGTCCACGCGAAACTACTAGTGAGACCGAAGTCTCTCTGCAAAACATAAAATAGGCAAACGTGAGTACAAATGTACCCAGCAAGACTTACATCAGAACTAACTACATATGCATCATTATCAACAAAGGGGATGGTGGGGTTTAACTGCAGCAAGCCAGCTTTGACTCGGTGGCTATCCTGAACTACGACTGCAATGTAACTCTTTTGAGGTGGCGCACACGAGTCCACATATTCCCCATATCAATACACCACTATGGATCCGCTCCCGTCTCCCTACGAGAGCGCCATCCATAGCACTCACGCTTATCTTGCGTATTTTAGAGTATCCACTTTCACATGTCTATGAACTGATATAAGCAACCCAGAAGTCCTTCACCGTGGACACGGCTATTCGAATAGATGATGTTAACCCTGCAGGGGTGTACTTCTTCATACATGTTTCCACCACTTAGCGTCTGCACACGACATGTGCTCGGCAGACTTCAAGCGAAAGCCGACGTGGGTGTAGACCACGACCTACCTAAACACTCAAGTCTCTAGTCCAGGTTTATCGCCTATTCGGGTTCCATCCATGAGGAGATCCGGCCGGAGTTTCGCTCACAGCCCCAAACGATGTGAACAGGGTTCCGTGACACCAAACCGGCGCCCGGTATACCCGGCCACGTGCCTACCGCATCACAGCCCACCCCTCCGGTCAGCGCTGTCCACGGCCTCCAGCATACTACAAACACCAGAAACTACTTGCAACTCCTGGACAGAGGACGAGGGTGAATAAGAAGTCGAGCGGGGTCATATTTCAGGGCCCAATGTATGGTAGTAGTTGAATCATGGATCACAAACACAGAACTCAGTTCCTAAGGACGGCTTCAATGAGACAACCCACCATGTACTCCTACATGGCCTCTCACCGACACCTTTTACCAAATCGTGTTCACACACTTAGCTCACACACAGTAGGACATGTTCACACACCTCTGATTCATCCCGGATAAATCAGACCTGACACAACTCTAAGCAGTAGCAGGCATGACAAACAAGCAAGAATGAGTAGGCACAACAGGGCTCAAACAACTCCTACTCATGCTAGTGGGTTTCATCTATTTA
>NW_021271459.1:0-4451 GCF_002162155.2 Triticum dicoccoides
GTTTCAGCACACCCATGGAGGAGGTAGCTCGCACAACCATAATGGCCACAAGAATGGTAATGGGAATGGAGGAAGCAACGGCCAGAACCGAACAACCCCATCAACCCCAACCAAGAGAGACCTGAGTCAAGTCACCTGTTTCAAGTGTTCGAAGACCGGACATTATGCCAATGAATGTCCTGAAGGCCAGAATGGAAATGGCAATGGAAGCTCTGGGAAGAAGCCGAACCCTTTCAATAGGGGACAGGTGAACCACGTTAATGTGGAGGAGATTGAAGATCAGCCCGATGCAGTAATCGGTAAGTTTTTGGTTAAGTCATTTACTGCACTCGTTCTTTTTGATACTGGTGCATCGCATTCATACATATCAAGGGGATTTGTGGAAAAGCATAGCCTGCCCACTAGGATTCTTAAAACACCTATGGTAGTAAGCTCGCCAGGAGCAGAATACATGGCCAGACAAGGATGTTTTCAAGTACCATTGAGTATAGGAAGGCATGTATTCCCAACGGATTTAATTATTCTGGAATCCCAAGGTCTGGATGTGATTCTTGGTATGGATTGGCTGTCGATGTATGGAGGAAACATCGATTGTGCCAGTAAGACAATTTTAATTACCACACCAGAAGGAAGAATGATCAAGTATGTATCCCGGCATGTGCCAAACAGGACACAAGTGAATTGCTTATCAGGAGTGGTGCAGGAAGAAGTACCAGTGGTGAAGGATTTTCCTGATGTATTTCCGGAAGAGTTGCCAGGCATGCCACCGGATAGAGACATTGAGTTTTTGATTGAACTATTGCCAGGAACAGGCCCGATATCGAAACGACCATACAGGATGCCAGCACAAGATTTGGCAGAAATCAAGAAGCAGATTAAGGAGCTATTGGATAAAGGTTATATACGCCCAAACTCTTCACCTTGGGGATCACCCATTTTGTTAGTGGAGAAGAAGGATGGATCTTTGAGAATGGTTGTTGATTATCGTGAATTGAATGCGGTAACAATCAAGAACAAGTACCCACTACCAATGATAAATGATCTGTTTGATCGTTTGCAAGGAGCCAAAGTGTTTTCCAAGATCGACTTGCGATCAGGGTACCATCAGTTGACGATTCGGGAGCAAGACATACCCAAGACTGCATTTACCACGAGATATGGACTGTACGAGTATACCGTTATGTCATTTGGATTGACTAACGCACCTGCCTATTTTATGAACCTGATGAACAAAGTGTTTATGGAGTTTTTGGATAAGTTCGTCGTAGTGTTCATTGATGACATCCTAGTTTATTCAAAGAATGAAGAGGAGCATAAGGAACATTTGCGTTTGGTTTTGGAGAAATTAAGGGAACATCAGTTATATGCCAAATTCAGCAAATGTGAGTTTTGGCTAAAGGAAGTTGGATTTCTCGGACATGTTATATCCGGAGAAGGAATAGCAGTTGACCCCACAAAGGTTGAGACCGTAACTAATTGGGAAGCACCAACGACAGTTGGAGAGATTCGGAGTTTTCTTGGACTCGCAGGATACTACCGAAGATTCATTGAGAATTTCTCAAGGATTGCTAAGCCTAGGACTGAATTGTTGAAAAAGGATAACAAATTCATATGGACTGAGGACTGTGAGGCAAGTTTTCAGGAGTTGAAGAAAAGATTGGTTACCTCACCAGTTTTGATATTGCCAGATCAGACTAAGGATTATGAGGTGTATTGCGACGCTTCACGTCGAGGACTTGGAGCAGTGCTTATGCAGGAAGGAAGAGTTGTTTCATATGCTTCACGACAACTTAAGCCCCATGAGTTGAATTATGCCACTCATGATTTGGAGTTAGCAGCCGTTGTGCATGCCCTGAAGACGTGGAGACATTTTCTCATTGGAAATCATTGTGAAGTATATACGGATCACAAGAGTTTGAAGTACATCTTCACACAGAAGGAATTGAATCTCAGACAAAGGAGATGGTTAGAACTTATCAAGGATTATGATATGAGATTGCATTATCACCCCGGAAAGGCTAATGTCGTAGCAGACGCATTGAGCCGTAAGAGCCACGTCAATACCCTAATGATGGGAGGAATACCCAATGAGTTAGCCGAGGACCTTCGAGAGCTATGTTTGGAAATAGTTCCGAGAGGCTACGTAGCAACATTGGAGATTCAGTCGACACTGATGGACAAAAACAGAGAAGCCCAAAAGGCAGATAAGGAAGTTGCCTCTATAAAGGAGAAAATGGGCAAAGGAAAGGCTAAAGGATTTCGTGAGGATGAACACGATACCCTATGGTTTGAAGACTGTGTTTATGTGCCCAATAACCCAGAAATCAGGAAGTTGATTTTACAAGAAGCCCATGATTCACCCTATTCGATTCACCCAGGAAATACCAAGATGTATTTGGATTTGAAGAACACTTTCTGGTGGACCGGAATGAAGAAGGATATTGCGGAATATGTAGCTATTTGCGATGTATGTCAGAGAGTAAAGGCAGAACATCAGAAGCCAGCAGGATTGTTACAACCGTTGCCGATACCCGAATGGAAGTGGGATAAACTAGGCATGGATTTCATCACAGGTTTGCCAAAGACCCGTTCAGGATATGACTCGATTTGGGTTATAGTCGACCGTTTAACAAAGGTAGCTCATTTCATTCCAGTCAAGACTACCTATAGCAGTGCTAAGTTGGCAAAGATATACATGACCAGAATTGTGTGTTTACACGGAGTTCCGAGGAGCATCGTTTCAGATAGAGGAACCCAGTTTACCTCGAAATTTTGGAACCAGTTGCACGAGACATTGGGAACTAGATTGGAATTCAGTACAGCTTTCCACCCACAGACCGATGGACAGACTGAGAGAGTCAATCAGATTTTGGAAGATATGCTGAGAGCTTGTGCACTAGATTATGGATCTAGCTGGGATGATAATTTACCGTATGCGGAGTTTTCTTATAACAATAGTTACCAAACCAGTTTGAAGATGGCCCCTTTCGAAGCTTTATACGGAAGGAGGTGCAGGACACCGTTATCATGGAATGAAGTTGGAGACCGTCAATTCTTTGGACCAGATTTGATTAAGGAGTCTGAACAGAAGGTTAAGTTGATTCGAGACAGGCTCAAGGTAGCCCAGTCCAGACAGAAGAGCTATGCCGATTCAAAGCGCAAAACGATTGAGTATGAAGTTGGAGACAGAGTATATCTCAGAGTATCCCCGCTTCGAGGAGTTAAGCGTTTTGGAGTTAAAGGAAAGTTAGCACCCCGTTTCGTTGGACCGTATAAGATTTTGCAACGTATGGGAGAAGTTGCTTATAAGTTGGAATTGCCAGAAGGACTGTCAGGAGTTCATGATGTATTACATGTTTCTCAGTTGAAGAAATGCCACCCAGAGATAGCAGAGGTACCGTTAAGAGACACAGTGCCACTGGAAGCAATTCAGTTGAAGGATGACTTGACATATGAGGAAAAACCTGTTAAGATTCTCGATTATGCCAGCAGAGTTACCCGCAGCAAAGTTATCAAGTTTTGTAAAGTTCAGTGGAGCCACCACACTGAGGATGAAGCCACCTGGGAAAGAGAGGAAGTTTTGCTCAAGGACCACCCTCACCTATTTTCTAGCCAACCCGAATCTCGAGGGCGAGATTCATCTTAAGGGGGTAGGTTTGTAACATCCCAAATTTTCAATTTGGAATGTTATACATTAGGTCATCATGCATACCATGTTTTTCTCGCATTTTCCGATCCTAGAAAATTTCACGCAACTCAAGGACCCTCGGAGAGAGTTGGAAGTTTCATTATTTTCATATTTGGGATTGCTCAAATTTTGAAAATAGGATCATTTGGATTTATTTAATTATCTTCATAAAGTTTTCCTATAAAAATTTTGAGAGAGGGAATAATATGACTTTCCAAAATTTAGGAAAAATGAGGATTTAATAAATAAACCCATTTTGATTTTGCCGGAGTTTTATTTGCGTTTTATTTGCCTTAGGGAAAAATGCGTGTTTAAAAAAAAAATTTGCATTTAGGCCCCGAGTAAAGTTCATTTTGTTCGACTCGTTTTTAGGAGTCGGGGAAAGTTTACTGTATTAATTTTGGAGTTCGTTTAGATTTTTTTTTATTATTTTGTCGCTCTGCGCGCGAGACCGTTTAAAAAAAAAAACTGCAGCGCCTTGGGCCAAAGGCCCAAGCTGCTAGCCGCCGGCCGGCCAAGCCAAGGCCACCGCGCGCGCACGCACCAAGGGGGCCAGGGAGCCACTCCTTTTTCCTTGTCCTAGTAGGACTCTTTTCCTACTTCGTTTATTCCGTATCTAATCCTAGATCTATTCCTAATCCTAATCTATTTCTTGCCCCCTACCCCAAGCAAAAACCCTCCCCTCCCCAATATAAATACCCAAGCACCCCCCCCCTCTAAACCATCAAACCAACACCTCTCCTCTCCTCCGCCTCACCACCGC
>NW_021271460.1:0-1634 GCF_002162155.2 Triticum dicoccoides
AAACGGTGAGTAATAGTGCATGAAACGGACGAGAATTGGCCAAAATTGTGAGTGTTTATGACCGACACTTAAACGCACCGTGGAGTTCGTCAATCGTGGAAATCACTCCGGGACCCCAAAACTAAGTAATAATGCAAGAAATGGGCCAAAATCGTCCCAAAATGCGCTTGTTGATGATCGACACGTAAGCGCACCATGGGGTCAAACAATCGTGAAAATCACTTTGGGGCCCCAAAACGGTGAGTAATAGTCCATGAAACGGGCCAGAATCGGCCAAAACTGCGAGTGTTGATGACCGACAAGTAAACGGACCTTAGGGTTCAACCACTATGGAATCGCTTCGGGACCCCTAAATGATGAGTAATAGTCCATGAATCGCGTCAGAATTGGCCAAAACTGTGAGTGTTGACGACAGAAACGCAAACGCACCCCGGGGATTGTAAATCATGGAAATCGCTCTGGGATGCCAAAACGGTGAGTAATAGTACACAAAACGGACCCGAAATTGGCCAAAATTGTGAGTGTCATTGACCAACACGTAAACGCACCACGGGGTTCGTAAATCATGGAAATCACGCTTGGACCAAAAAACAGAGTAACAGTCCAAGAAACGGGCCAGAATCGGCCAAAACTGCGAGTGTTGATGACCGACACGTAAATGCACCCTGCGGTTCGTTAACCGTGGAAATCACTCCGGGGCCCCAAAACAGTGAGTAATAGTCCATGAAACAGGCCAGAATCAGCCAAAACTGTGGGTGTTGATGACTAACACGTAAGTGCGCCTTGGGGTTCAACAACTATGGAAATCACTTCAGGCCCAGAAAACGGTGACTAAAAGTCCACAAAACGCGTTAGAATTGGCCAAAACTGTGAGTGTTCATAACCGACACGTAAGCGCACCCGGGGGTTCGTTAAACGTGGGAATCATTCCGGGGCCCCAAAACAGTGAGTAATTCTCCACGAAACGGGCCAGAATTGGCCAAAACTACTAGTATTGATGACCGACATGTAAACGAACCCCGGGGATCATTAATCGTGTAAATCACACCGGGGCCCCAAAACAGTGAGTGTTGATGACCGACACCTAAACGCACCTTGGGGTTCAACAACTATGGAAATCGCTTCGGGAGCCCTAAATGGTGAATAATAGCCCACGAATCGCGTCAGAATTGGCCAAAACTGTGAGTGTTGACGACAGACACGCAAACACACTCCGGGGATTGTCAATCGTGGAAATCTCTCTGGGACGCCCAAACGGTGAGTAATAGTGCATGAAACGGACGAGAATTGGCCAAAATTGTGAGTGTTTATGACCGACACTTAAACGCACCGTGGAGTTCGTCAATCGTGGAAATCACTCCGGGACCCCAAAACTAAGTAATAATGCAAGAAATGGGCCAAAATCGTCCCAAAATGCGCTTGTTGATGATCGACACGTAAGCGCACCATGGGGTCAAACAACCGTGAAAATCACTTTGGGGCCCCAAAACGGTGAGTAATAGTCCATGAAACGGGCCAGAATCGGCCAAAACTGCGAGTGTTGATGACCGACACGTAAACGGACCTTAGGGTTAAACCACTATGGAGTCGCTTCGGGACCCCTAAATGATGAGTAATAGTCCACGAATCGCGTC
>NW_021271461.1:0-959 GCF_002162155.2 Triticum dicoccoides
TATTTTACTAGTTGTCTGTACTCAGACAAGCTACTTCCGCTGCTGGTTTGTATGACTGTATGACTTGTATGTGGGGTCGTGAGACCCGTACCTTTGTGTATGTTATGTATGGCTCACTGAGCCTTAAATAAAGTACTTGTGTCATAGAGTCATGTTGTGATGCTTCGTTGTATTTGCACATATCGAGCATATTGTGTGTATGATTGAAATGCTTGGTATGTGTGGGATCTGACTATCTAGTTGTTTATCTTTAGTAGCCTCTCTTACCGGGAAATGTCTCCTAGTGTTACCGCTGAGCCATGGTAGCTTGCTACTGCTCTGGAACACTTAGGCTGGCCGGCATGTGTCCTTCTTCGTTCCTGTGTCTGTCCCTTCAGGGAAATGTCACGCTTTGAGTACCGGAGTCCTGTTAGCCCGCTACAGCCCGGTTTACCGGAGTCCTGTTAGCCCAGTGCTACAGCCCGGACCCACTTGCTGAAGACCGACACGTTCGAAGCTGGGTCATGAATGCCTGTCCCTGTAAGTCTGTGCCACTTTGGGTTTACGACTAGTCATGTCAGCCCGGGCTCTTTATCATATGGATGCTAGCGACACTATCATATACGTGAGCCAAAAGGCACAAACGGTCCCGGGAAAAGGTAAGACGACACCCGTGGGGATACCGTGCGTGAGGCCGCAAAGTGATATGAGGTGTTACCAGCTAGATCGATGTGACATCGAGTCGGGGTCCTGACAGCGTTGGCATCAGAGCCGGACTGCCTGTAGGTTCTCCAAGCCAAACTGGTCGATGTTGAGTCTAGAAATTCTTTAGTTATATGTAGGGGAATTGTTTGTGGGATGGAACGTAAGGCTCTTTTTACTCCTTATACCTTATGACTTTCTGATCTGAGTCAGTCCATTCTTCCACCGGGGGTTAAGGAATTAGGATCTGTTCTCTCTATCAGGATCACGAGTTACTA
>NW_021271462.1:0-1157 GCF_002162155.2 Triticum dicoccoides
CGCGCGCGCCACCGCGCCACGCCACCTCTCTCCCTGCCTGCCTGCCCTCCCCTCCTCGCTCGATGCCCCGGACGACGCCACGCCTCCCCCCTGCTCTCTCTCACTCTCCCTCGGCTCTCCCCTCCTCTCCCTCGCTCTCTCTCTCACACGGCCGAACACCACCGTCGCCGCCGTTCGCCATAGCAGCCGTCTCCGGCCACCCCTCGCTCCCCCGACTAGCTCAGCGGCTCCGCCTCGACCTCCTCTTCCTCCCCACCGCTCCACGGGTCTCCGGAAGCCCTGCATCGCCGCCACGTCACCGTTCCCCTTCTCGGGCTCCGACCACCGTCGCTGTCGATTCGCCGTCTCCAGCGCGTCCCCGAGCCCGCTTCGACGCCCACTGCAACCGCGGTGAGCTACGCCACCGTTTCCCCCTCTTCTCCCCCTCGTTCCCTCACCGTAGCCTCCTCCCCACCACGGCCGAACCTCCGCCGTCGCCGAGCTCGCCGTCGACGCAGCTCCGGTGACCATTTGGTCACCCCGGCGAGTCCAACGAGTTCGTAAGGCTCCATAGAGCATCCCTAGCGCCTCGCTTCGCTCGCCTTCGAGCTCCAACCCCGTTTCCGTGCACGACCGAACCCCGGCGGCCGCAGCCGAGCTCGCCGCCGTCGACTCCGGCCACCTCAGGCTCGGCCACCACCACCGTTCGACGTGCGGGAGCAAGAGCTCTCCAACGAGCCCAAGCACGGCCTCGCCCGTGCCCTGTAGCGCGATTCCGCATCGCGCCGCCGTCTCGGGCCTCGCCGGCGTCATGTCGCCGGTGGGTTTGACCCACTTTGACCACGGCAGGACCCCCCTGGGTCCCTGACAGGTGGGCCCAGCCCTGTAGCTAATTAGGATTAGCGCTAACCACTGTTAGTTAACCCCCTGACACTGACCAGTGGGCCCCAGCGCCACTAACCCCTAATTAGGATTAAACTAACCCTGTTTAACCCCCCAGTCACTGACGTGTGGACCCCACACGTCAGGTTTGACTCCAGCCAGCCACAGTTGACCACTGACGTCATGCTGACGTCATGCTGGCGCAATATTTATATTTCTGGATTTAATTTAAATCAGGAAATTCCAGAATATTATTTAAACTTTAAAAATTCATAACTTTTATTCTGTAACTCCAA
>NW_021271463.1:0-1196 GCF_002162155.2 Triticum dicoccoides
GTTGTCTACTATGCTTAGGGCTGTTTTGAAGAATAATAAGAAAATGTGGGAGGAATGCTTACCTCATATTGAATTTGCTTATAATCGTTCATTGCATTCTACTACTAAGATGTGCCCTTTTGAAGTTGTGTATGGTTTCCTACCTCGTGCACCTATTGATTTGTTGCCTCTTCCATCTTCGGAGAAGGTTAATTTTGATGCTAAACAACGTGCTGAATTGATTTTAAAAATGCATGAGTTAACTAAGGAAAACGTTGAGCGTATGAATGCTAAATATAAACTTGCTGGAGATAAGGGTAGAAAACATGTTGTGTTTGCACCTGGAGATCTTGTTTGGTTACATTTGCGTAAGGATAGATTTCCTGATTTGCGCAAATCAAAGTTAATGCCAGTGCTGATGGTCCCTTTAAGGTGTTAGAGAAAATAAATGATAATGCATATAAACTTGAGCTGCCTGCAGATTTTGAGGTTAGTCCCACTTTTAACATTGCAGATTTGAAGCCTTATTTGGGTGAGGAAGATGAACTTCCGTCGAGGACGACTTCATTTCAAGAAGGGGAGGATGATGAGGACATCAATACAATTGTTACACCTACAGCCCCTGCTGCTATACATACTGGACCAATTACTAGAGCTCGTGCACGCCAACTAAATTACCAGGTACTTTCGTTTCTTGGTAATGATTCTAATGTTCATGAGAATATGATGCTGCCTAAATTGGATACATTTGTTTTTCTTAGAAACGAAGGGCCTAGCTTGGAGAAGGATGAACATTGGAGCAAGAACAAGCATGGAGATGTTGGCATGCGCAAGGGGAACAAGAACGGAGTTACAAGTGATGATTTCAGGACTTTGAAGCCACCATAATGGGTGCATGAAGCCTTGGACGAAATATACAAGATGCCACTTCATAAATTTCGTCCCGAGGCTATTTTAGGTGCTGCGTCACCTTATTATTGGGCCAGGCCCATGTAATTTCGAAATACATAAGTATAGGCTATTTTTAGAGTCCGTATGTGTGGGGAAACAAGAGATAGGGTTGATTTCGGACTCCTCCACCAAGGGCCACGAAATTCCCCCCTCTTCCTCCATATATACAGCCCTTAGGGCATCGTTTAGACTTTGGGTTTTGTTTAGATTAAAAGTTCGCCATAGCTGCAACTTCGCGTACTTCGTTTGTGTTCAACGACCAGACA
>NW_021271464.1:0-1488 GCF_002162155.2 Triticum dicoccoides
AATGTTTTTACCCAGGTTCGGGCCCTCTCGGTGGAGGTAAAACCCTACTCCTGCTTGATTAATATTGATCATATGGGTAGTACAAGAGTAGATCTACCACGAGATCAGAGAGGCTAAACCCTAGAAGCTAGCCTATGGTATGATTGTTGTTCATCCTACGGACTAAAACCCTCCGGTTTATATAGACACCGGAGAGGGTTAGGGTTACACAGAGTCGGTTACAATGGTAGGAGATCTACATATCCGTATCGCCAAGCTTGCCTTCCACGCCAAGGAAAGTCCCATCCGGACACGGGACGAAGTCTTCAATCTTGTATCTTCATAGTCTTGGAGTCCGGCCAAAGATGATAGTTCGGCTATCCGGACACCCCCTAGTCCAGGACTCCCTCAGTAGCCCCTGAACCAGGCTTCAATGACGACGAGTCCGGCGCGCATATTGTCTTCGGCATTGCAAGGCGGGTTCCTCCTCCGAATACTTCATAGAAGATTTTGAACAGAAGGATAGTGTCCGGCTCTGCAAAATAAGTTCCACATACCACCGTAGAGAGAATAACATTTACACAAGTTCAATCTTCTGACATATTCCGCAGCGTGACATCACACCACGGCCAAGCTTTTATTCAAATCGTTTGTACTGTTCCACCTCAGCGCATTTAGCGAAGCGGTTTCCTTGGCACGTCTTGTCAAAGCAGAGATCGTGTCCCCTTATTCCGGGATTCTCATCAATACGGGCGTGGGTAACCCAACCGCGCCATTGATTACGGTGCTTGGGAGATAAGCGAGTTTTACCAGGCTGGTGGGGACGCATAGTTTCGCCCGTCCATATAAGGGGATAAGTATCCACCTTTTTACCTACACCTTCTCCCTCCTTTGCTTATCCATTTCCGCGCACTAGAGCTCCAGCGCCCAAGTCCGCACATCTCGCCTCAACCTTCCCCAACCATGTCCGGAGTGGGAGGCAAGTGGATGGCCTCCTCCATCACGGAGGGGCACATCAAGAGGTTGTGAAAGGCCGGATACTTGTCCAGCGACATCGCGCATCGACTCCCCGACAAGGGGAAGCTCATCCCCACCCCCGGGCCCCATGAGAGGGTGGTGTTCCTCACCCACTTCCTCCGCGGACTAGGTTTTCCTCTTCACCCATTTGTCCGGGGGCTCATGTTCTATTATGGCCTGGATTTCCACGATCTGGCCCCGAATTTCATCCTCAACATCTTGGCGTTCATCGTCGTGTGCGAGGCCTTCCTCTGCATCCAGCCCCACTTTGGCTTATGGCTGAAGACCTTCAATGTCAAGCCGAAGGTAGTGGGCGGCCGCCAAGCGGAGTGCGGAGGTGCCACGGTGGGCAAGATGCCCAACGTCCTATGGCTCGAGGGCTCCTTTGTGGAGACCATAAAGGGGTGGCAATCGGGGTGGTTCTACATCACCGAGCCGCATGACCCTAAATGGGTAGTGGCCCCTGAATTCCGATCTGGCTTCCCCACACGG
>NW_021271465.1:0-1901 GCF_002162155.2 Triticum dicoccoides
AATGTTTTTACCCAGGTTCGGGCCCTCTCGGTGGAGGTAAAACCCTACTCCTGCTTGATTAATATTGATCATATGGGTAGTACAAGAGTAGATCTACCACGAGATCAGAGAGGCTAAACCCTAGAAGCTAGCCTATGGTATGATTGTTGTTCATCCTACGGACTAAAACCCTCCGGTTTATATAGACACCGGAGAGGGTTAGGGTTACACAGAGTCGGTTACAATGGTAGGAGATCTACATATCCGTATCGCCAAGCTTGCCTTCCACGCCAAGGAAAGTCCCATCCGGACACGGGACGAAGTCTTCAATCTTGTATCTTCATAGTCTTGGAGTCCGGCCAAAGATGATAGTTCGGCTATCCGGACACCCCCTAGTCCAGGACTCCCTCAGTAGCCCCTGAACCAGGCTTCAATGACGACGAGTCCGGCGCGCATATTGTCTTCGGCATTGCAAGGCGGGTTCCTCCTCCGAATACTTCATAGAAGATTTTGAACAGAAGGATAGTGTCCGGCTCTGCAAAATAAGTTCCACATACCACCGTAGAGAGAATAACATTTACACAAGTTCAATCTTCTGACATATTCCGCAGCGTGACATCACACCACGGCCAAGCTTTTATTCAAATCGTTTGTACTGTTCCACCTCAGCGCGTTTAGCGAAGCGGTTTCCTTGGCACGTCTTGTCAAAGCAGAGATCGTGTCCCCTTATTCCGGGATTCTCATCAATACGGGCGTGGGTAACCCAACCGCGCCATTGATTACGGTGCTTGGGAGATAAGCGAGTTTTACCAGGCTGGTGGGGACGCATAGTTTCGCCCGTCCATATAAGGGGATAAGTATCCACCTTTTTACCTACACCTTCTTCCTCCTTTGCTTATCCATTTCCGCGCACTAGGGCTCCAGCGCCCAAGTCCGCACATCTCGCCTCAACCTTCCCCAACCATGTCCGGAGTGGGAGGCAAGTGGATGGCCTCCTCCATCACGGAGGGGCACATCAAGAGGTTGTGAAAGGCCGGATACTTGTCCAGCGACATCGCGCATCGACTCCCCGACAAGGGGAAGCTCATCCCCACCCCCGGGCCCCATGAGAGGGTGGTGTTCCTCACCCACTTCCTCCGCGGACTAGGTTTTCCTCTTCACCCATTTGTCCGGGGGCTCATGTTCTATTATGGCCTGGATTTCCACGATCTGGCCCCGAATTTCATCCTCAACATCTTGGCGTTCATCGTCGTGTGCGAGGCCTTCCTCTGCATCCAACCCCACTTTGGCTTATGGCTGAAGACCTTCAATGTCAAGCCGAAGGTAGTGGGCGGCCGCCAAGCGGAGTGCGGAGGTGCCACGGTGGGCAAGATGCCCAACGTCCTATGGCTCGAGGGCTCCTTTGTGGAGACCATAAAGGGGTGGCAATCGGGGTGGTTCTACATCACCGAGCCGCATGACCCTAAATGGGTAGTGGCCCCTGAATTCCGATCTGGCTTCCCCACACGGCTCACCTCCTGGAAAGAGAAGGGCCTATCATGGGGTGATTCGGAGGAGCTGACCGGACTCCAATCATGCATCCAAACCTTAGTGAACAAGAAGCTCAAGCTTGTCAACGTAGTCCAGGTCATGCTCATCCGCCGGATCCTCCCGTGCCAAAAATGGGTGTCGGCGTCAAAACCGGCGGATCTCGGGTAGGGGGTCCCGAACTGTGCGTCTAGGCGGATGGTAACAGGAGAGAAGGGACACGTTGTTTTTACCCAGGTTCGGGCCCTCTCGATGGAGGTAAAACCCTACTCCTGCTTGATTGATATTAATGATATGGGTAGTACAAGAGTAGATCTACCACGAGATCAAGGAGGCTAAACCGTAGAAGCTAGCCTATGGTATGATTGTTGTTCGTCCTACGGACTAAAACCCTC
>NW_021271466.1:0-2964 GCF_002162155.2 Triticum dicoccoides
TTCGGACAAAATCATCCGAATTTGACTAGGATTTTTGGACGTGAATCCAAGCCTTTTCCTTGCACGGGAAGTCCAGCCGTCTCTTATATACCTAAGGGGTGATGGCGTCCAAGCCACCGACGACTTCTTCAACGCTACCAGGCTAAAGGCCGCTCTGGCCAAGGCCTTGGTGACCTTCTACCCCTTGGCCGGCCGCATCGACGATGACGGTGATGGCCGGGCGGAGGTCAACTGCGGTAACCAAGGTGTGCTCTTTGTTGTTGCTCGATCGGAGGACCTCACCATTGCTGACTTTCACGGCCGACCATCGTCCAAGCTAAGGAGGCTCTTTGTTCCCCGCATGGAGCCGCCCAGCATCGTCTGCGGCGTCCAACTCACCTTCTTCAAGTGTGGCGGGGTGGCCATCGGACTGGCGGTGCATCACTTCGTCGTCGACGGAAGCAGCACGTCCCACTTCACCCGGACGTGGGCTGCCATTTCCAGGACTGGTGACATGTCCGCCGTGGAGGTGGAGGTGGAGCCCCCTTGCCACCATCGCTTCCTCCCCCTGCTCCCCGCCGGCGGTCCACCCCGATGCTCTCTCTGTGTTCTGCCCAATGGTGAAACTGTGCGAGCCGTCGGGGGTTCCTCTCAGGTCCGAGGCCTTCCTCGTCTCCAAGGACCAGCCCGAGGCTCTTAAGCAGGCATGCGGTGGCAGAGCCGTCAGCACCTTCTGTGCCCTGACCGCCCATATCTGGAAATGCGTGTCCACCACTCGGCCCATGCCGCCGGACGCCACCACACGCCTCACCTTCCTGGTCAGCATCCGTCGCAAATTGGCGCCGCCGCTCCCGACCGGCTACTTCGGTAACGCAGTCATACGCGTGGGAGTCACCAGCGAGGTGCGCGGCATCGTCTCGGAGGAGCTCACCTCCGTGGCCAGCCGAATCAAGGGAACCATCAGGCGGGTTGACGACGAGCTGGTCCGGTCGGCAATCGACTACTTCGAGCTGGCGGAGAGGGACAGCCGGCCGGCGCAGGGCAGCTTGCCGATGACTGAGCTGAGGGTGGTCAGCTGGCTTGGCATGCCCATCTACGACACGGACTTTGGATGGGGGAGGCCGGTGATGATGATGCGTGCCGAGTCTGAGCGCGGCGGCCGTGTCTACATGATGGACGGTGACGGGGACGGCGACGGCGGCAGCGTGCGCATCATCATGTGTCTCGAGGCAACAATTATCAAGGAATTCCACGACATGCTATATGCCAAGTTTAGCGACCTAATCCGGTCCTCACTGTGAGATGTAGTATGTCTAACTATATACAGTACGTCTCTCTCTCTGTGTCCACATGCACTCTCTCCTTTAGCCTAGCTTGCAATAATATAGCAGTGCCCCCTGCACATGCATGTACGAGCAACATTTCACGATAAGTTGAGGCACAATATGGCACTTTGCTCTAATTTTTTTGTCATTCAACGGAAATGGGCAAAATATAAAAAGTACAAGCATACAAACAAACATAACATAAAATATAAAAAGTACAAGCATGTACGAGCAACATTTCATGAAAACTTTCGCAATATACACTAGTACCTTTTTTTCTTTCTTTGTTGCGCGTCAAAAGTAACAATAAAAATAAAGACTGTTTTTTCTTTCTTTGTTGTACGTCAAATGTAGCGCTTAAATAGGTAGCCGTTTTTTCCTAAAACAAAAGTAGAACCTCGAGCGTAAGGGAAGGAAGAGGGTCAGGCAAGCCAGTTATAAAAGCAACAGCCCAAGCCTACTGGCCTTAAAACTAGACAGTCGTAGTGTAGGGAGGAGCGTATTGGGCGCCTGGCCAGGGTGTGTTTGTGGTTTGTGCCCAAGGTTACCCCATCAAAGCATTGGCTAGCTAAAATTTTGGTTGATGTTTTGGTTGTCCATGATTTAGCCAACATTGGCAAGAAAAACGAACTAGAGTTGGCTAGAGTTCATTAGCATGCCAAAAAATTGGCAACCATCCAAACAATGACCAATCTTTGGGTCATGACCAAAATTTTGATAAGGTGCACTTTGACCACAATCCAAACACACCCTAAAAGCCGTCTGATTTTGGTCTAAATAGATGTATTCCGGCCTAGAGGGGTGGAATGTGAGATTTGACAAGTTTTATCATTTTTTACCTAAATCTGGGCCGTTTTTAGGCAGATGCCAAGACTTGGCTGGCTCTTGTGCCTGAAACCTAGCTGAGTGCCTATATCAACTTTGTGGGCTTGGGTGGGCCTTGGCTTTCCGTCGAGCCTTGCCTCATCTCTCGTCATGAGTGGCAGAGGACGGAAATATTTTAAGGTGGGGCGGACTCTAAAGTAGGAAAAATATACCACTAAGATCATAGGATTGTAGATTGTCAAGCATACAGAATCAGCACAAATTACCGTACTCAGCACCTCTCTCTCTCTCTCTCTCTCTCTCTCTCTCTCTCTTGTAAAAAGAGACAGCTAAATTCTCTGTCATCTCTAAAAAATGAAACTAATTTGTCCCCAGTAGGTCAAGAAGCCCCTACGCTGGCTGCTAGGGTTTTCCCCTCTGAGGCAATCTGATCGCCTCCGAGTCCGGTTCCCTTCGTTCGTCTCTGGCCTTCGCCTATAGACCCCGACGATCCCGCCCCCCCACCTGTGGGCCGATGGCATCCCCCTCGGACGCGAACTCTACAACAAGCGGCAGAGTTCCAGGATGTCGAGATCGATGAGGATGATCCCGAGATCAATGAAAGCGTCTGGTGGCTGGCCCTTGCTAGGGTTCACACGGACAAAAACTTCAGCCCATCGGCTTTCTACAAGCATATGAGGTGGCCTGGAATCCAGCGCAGAGCGTGAGGTTTCGCCCGATCGGCCCCAATAGATTTGTTGTCCAAGCCTCGTGCTTGGGTGATTGGGAATGCATCATGCATCAAGGACCTTGGTTGTTCCACAACTGGGTGGTGCTCTTGTGCAAGTACGACGGA
>NW_021271467.1:0-1082 GCF_002162155.2 Triticum dicoccoides
CGGAGGAACCCAAATCTCGGGACGAGATTCTTTTGAGTGGGGGTGAGTTGTCACAACCTAGCTAGTCATGCATTAGAGTGTTGCATCATGTTTACTCTTTCATCAGAAACTTGAAATGGGGATGACAGAACCCCCAGTCCCCTCTGAAACCAACTAGGGTTACTAAAATAATTTTTCAATGAACCTGAAATGCCCTTCTAAAATGCCCATCATTTTTGCCTTGGTTCAGAACCTCTGCCAAAAGTGGTGCACATTTTCCTAGGCCATCCTAGGGTTTTTGATTTAAATCATACATATTTGATTTTGGGCATTTAAAATAATATAAAATATTTAAATGCTCAAATATCTCCAAACTAAAATGTTTCATGTTGGAAATAATCCAACTATGGGCCAGGAATAGTTTGGTGAATTTTTGAAGTTGCCTAGGTATTTTATTAAATTCAACAAAGTTGCAGATATATTAAATAAAAACAGAAACAGAAAAAAGGGAAAAACTTCCCTGTGCGGCCCAGCCAGCTGGCCGGCCCAGCAAGCCAGCCCAGCCCACCACCGCTGTCGTCCTCCTGGCGCCAGTCGGCCAGGCGTGTGGCCGGCGCGCGCGCACGGCCGGAGCGCCACGCCACCAGCCCGTCTGCCTGCCTCCCCCGCCAGCGCGATGCCGCGGCGCTTCTTCTCGGTGCCGCCCTGATCCCCTGGCCTTATCCCCCTCTCTCTCCCGTGCTGCTCTCTCTCTCTCTCTCTCTCACGGCCGAACACCACCGTCGCCGCCGTTCGCCATAGCCGCCGTCTCCGACCACCCCTCGCTCCCCCGACTAGCTCAGGAGCTCCGCCTCGACTCCCTCTTCCTCCCCACCGCTCCACAGCTCCCCGGAAGCCCTGCATCGCCGCCACGTCGCCGTTCCCCTCTTCGGGCTCCGACCATCGTCGCCGTCGATTCGCCGTCTCCAGCGCGTCCCCGAGCCCACTTCGACGCCCACTGCAACCGCGGTGAGCTACGCCACCGTTTCCCCCTCTCCTCCCCCTCGTTTCCCCACCGTAGCCTCCTCCCCACCACGGCCGAACCTCCGCCGTCGCCGAGCTCG
>NW_021271468.1:0-1231 GCF_002162155.2 Triticum dicoccoides
GCCCCCTCGCGGTCCCGCGGTGCGCCGTCCGCGGCCATGCCGTTCCCGGCCTCCCTCTCTCCTCTCCTCGCCCGAGCCGCTCGCCGGCGAGCACGCTGCCGCCCTTGCCTGCTCGACACCGCCGCTCGCCGGTACGGGCCGGTCCTCCCCCGACCTCGTCGGCCCCCGCCCCGGGCTGTCGTGCCTGTCGTCGCCCCGTGCGCCCTTGGGAGAGCGCCCGCTCGGGCTGGCGCCCGACGCCCATCTCCACCCCAGCACCCGTTAGCCCGAACCGCTGTGGCCCCTTTGGCCCAATGACACAGGGGCCCACGCCCCAGAACTTAAAAAAAAAGGGAATTAAAAAAAAATATTTGTTAAATAAATAAATAATAATTAAATTAATTAATTGATTAAGGAATTAATTAAGTTAATTAATCATAATTAGATTAACCTAATTAACTAATTAGTTTAATTAAACTGTAATTAGATTAACCTAAACCCTAATTAATTTAAATAGAGAATGACAGGTGGGTCCCACTGGACCCACATGTCAGGGTTGACTCAGTCAACCCCTGTTGACTGCTGATGTCAGCATGACATCATGCTGACGTCATAAATACATTTTTTTGAATTAATTAAATAAATAATTAAATTCTAAAATTGTTAAAATCTTTTAAAAATCATATCTTTTAATCCGTAACTCGGATTAAAATATTTTCAACATGAAAGTTGCTCAGAACGACGAGACGAATCCGGCTACGCGGTCCGTTCGTCCGCCACACACCCCTAACCTATCAAACCCGCAACTTTCCCCCTCCGGCTCCTCTGCCCGAAAACACGAAACACCGGGAATACTTTCCCGGGGGTTTTCCCCCCTTCACCGGTATCACCTACTACCGCGTTAGGGCACACCGAACACCGCGTAATGCCTTGATATATTTTGTGGTGCTTTGTTTGCTATGTATTCATTATTTCTTCCCCCTCTTCTCTCCGGTAGACTACGAGACCGACGCTGCTGCTGACCAGTTCGACTACGGAGTTGACGACCCCTCTCTCTTGCCAGAGCAACCAGGCAAGCCCCCCCTTTGATCACCAGATATCGCCTATTCTACTCTCTATACTGCTTGCATTAGAGTAGTGTAGCATGTTACTGCTTTCGTTAATCCTATTCTGATGCATAGCCTGACATTGTCGCTACATCTGTTGATACCTTACCTGCAATCCTAAATGCTTAGTATAGGATGCTAGTTTA
>NW_021271469.1:0-1097 GCF_002162155.2 Triticum dicoccoides
CACAACCTAGCTAGTCATGCATTAGAGTGTTGCATCATGTTTACTCTTTCATCAGAAACTTGAAATGGGGATGACAGAACCCCCAGTCCCCTCTGAAACCAACTAGGGTTACTAAAATAATTTTTCAATGAACCTGAAATGCCCTTCTAAAATGCCCATCATTTTTGCCTTGGTTCAGAACCTCTGCCAAAAGTGGTGCACATTTTCCTAGGCCATCCTAGGGTTTTTGATTTAAATCATAAATATTTGAATTTGGGCATTTAAAATAATATAAAATATTTAAATGCTCAAATATCTCCAAACTAAAATGTTTCATGTTGGAAATAATCCAACTATGGGCCAGGAATAGTTTGGTGAATTTTTGAAGTTGCCTAGGTATTTTATTAAATTCAACAAAGTTGCAGATATATTAAATAAAAACAGAAACAGAAAAAAGGGGAAACAACTTCCCTGTGCGGCCCAGCCAGCTGGCCGGCCCAGCAAGCCAGCCCAGCCCACCACCGCCATCGTCCACCTGGCGCCAGTCGGCCAGGCGTGTGGCCGGCGCGCGCGCACGGCCGGAGCGCCACGCCACCAGCCCGTCTGCCTGCCTCCCCCGCCAGCACGACGCCGCGGCGCTTCTTCTCGGTGCCGCCCCGATCCCCTGGCCTTATCCCCCTCTCTCTCCCGTGCTGCTCTCTCTCTCTCTCTCTCTCACGGCCGAACACCACCGTCACCGCCGTTCGCCATAGCCGCCGTCTCCGACCACCCCTCGCTCCCCCGACTAGCTCAGGAGCTCCGCCTCGACTCCCTCTTCCTCCCCACCGCTCCACAGCTCCCCGGAAGCCCTGCATCGCCGCCACGTCGCCGTTCCCCTCTTCGGGCTCCGACCACCGTCGCCGTCGATTCGCCGTCTCCAGCGCGTCCCCGAGCCCACTTCGACGCCCACTGCAACCGCGGTGAGCTACGCCACCGTTTCCCCCTCTCCTCCCCCTCGTTTCCCCACCGTAGCCTCCTCCCCACCACGGCCGAACCTCCGCCGTCGCCGAGCTCGTCGTCGACGCAGCTCCGGTGACCATTTGGTCACCCCGGCGAGTCCAACGAGTTCGCAAGACCCC
>NW_021271470.1:0-899 GCF_002162155.2 Triticum dicoccoides
CGTTCGATACTTTGGTAATTTGATATGTGGGTGGACCGGTGCTTGGGTGCTGTTCTTACTTGAACAAGCATCCCACTTATGATTAACCTCTATTGCAAGCATCCACAACTACAACAAAAGTATTAAGGTAAACCTAACCATAGCATGAAACATATGGATCCAAATCAGCCCCTTACGAAGCAACGCATAAACTAGGGTTTAAGCTTCTGTCACTCTAGCAACCCATAATCTACTTATTACTTCCCAATGCCTTCCTCTAGGCCCAAATAATGGTGAAGTGTTATGTAGTCGGCGTTCACATAACACCACTAGAGGCTAGACAACATACATCTTATCAAAATATCAAACGAATACCAAATTCACATGACTACTAATAGCAAGACTTCTCCCTTGTCCTCAGGAACAAACGTAATTACTCACAAAGCATATTCATGTTCATAATTAGAGGGGTAATAATATGCATATATGATCTGAACATATGATCTTCCACCAAAGAAACCAACTAGCATCAACTACAAGGAGTAATCAACACTACTAGCAACCTACTAGCACCAATCCCGGACTTTGAGACAAGAATTGGATACAAGAGATGAACTAGGGTTTGGAGATGAGATGGTGCTGGTGAAGATGTTAATGGAGATTGCCCTATCCCGATGAGAGGAGCGTTGGTGATGACGATGGTGATGACTTCCCCTTCCCGGAGGGAAGTATCCCCGGCAGAACAGCTCTGCCAGAGCTCTAGATTGGTTCCGCCAAGGTTCTGCCTCGTGGCGGCGGAGTCTCGTCCCGAAAAGTTCCCTTTGGTTTTTTCTCATCGAAAGACTTCATATAGGAGAAGATGGACGTCGGAGAGCCACCAGGGGGCCCACGAGGTAGGGGGCGCGCCCTAGGGGGGGGGG
>NW_021271471.1:0-1031 GCF_002162155.2 Triticum dicoccoides
AGTTGGGTGACTTCCTTCACAATTTGGGCATTCATCCTTGTGTTCCTTATGGGTGTGTCCGATTTGTCCACAAATCTTGCATGCACAAGGTTTCTTCATATCCTTTCCATAAGGCTTCAACTTCTGGGACACAAACTGAGACTTTAGCAAAGTCAACTTAAATTCTTTCCAAGTGGTTACTCCTTGCCATCCATTGATGGTTTGGTACATCCTCCACCAAGTAGCAGCACCTCTTTCAAAGCATTGAAGAGCATGCTGGGCCATATCCTTTCCGACTATAGGGTTGTTCTCCATATGATCCTCCATGTTCTGAATCCATCGGTCTGTCTCCAATTGACTCATCGGTCCAGAAAATACAAGCTCATCTCCATTCATCCTCTATTGGGTTCAAGGGTTTGGGGTGAGATAAGAGAGATCAAGAGAGAGGAATGCACACAATACAAAAAAAAGTTTTGAAAAGACAGATTTTGTGGTGGCTGTCGAAAAAAACATCAAACAAATGACAGCTCACAAACGTCGCATCTAACGTAGGTATATAATAGGGGTTTGGTCTTCTAAAGGTCAATAAATCTTCAACGTCTCCAAACTCTTCAAGCCTTGTTCATGCCTCCAATGGCTTCTTCCGATCATGCTTGTCCTTCTCAAGTTCTTTTGCCAGATCAACTCTGTTGACGTGAAGTCTCTCGTGACATCCTTGAATATTCTGGAATTGCATTCCAAACTTCTAGGTTTCAACATCCTTGGCATGAGCCATGGTCATACTGTCCTTTAGTTCCTGACAAATCTCCGGTATCTCAAGGTTTTACTTCTCTAGCTTGGCTGCTTTCAACTTCTGGTCTTAAGTTCTTCACGAAATGCTTCCTTGTCTAATACGACTTCCTGGAGCTCCACCTTAAACTTCTTGATGTAATACTCCAGATCCTGGTGATACACCGGCTAGGGTTAAAACTTCATATTATGATAGGTGCTCCGTCAGCCTTCTTCCATCAAATCCATTCTGAAGACTTGCATCCTTAACTCAGCACGGTGAC
>NW_021271472.1:0-1293 GCF_002162155.2 Triticum dicoccoides
TGCAACTGAGAAGAACCGGCATAACCTCCAACATCGAAAACATCATAGAAGATGCGAGTGAACTCCGTTTTCGATGAACTTGAGCTTGTCACCAAGATGACCATAAGCTCCAAAACTCACAAAGAGAAGAACCAAACAAGAACCGATAATATAATAAGAAGAGGCAGGGGAGGTATGCCAACAAATAGAGGAGTGAAACCTCCAACTGAGAAGAACCGACATAACCTCCAACATCAAAAACATCATAGAAGATGCGAGTGAACTCCGTTTTCGATGAACTCGAGCTTGTCGCCAAGATAACCATAAGTTCCAAAACTCACAAAGAGAAGAACCAAACAAGAACCGATAATATAGTAAGAAGAGGCAGGGGAGGTACGCCAACAAATAGAGGAGTGAAACCTCCAACTGAGAAGAACCGACATAACCTCCAACATCGAAAACATCATAGATGATGCGAGTGAACTCTGTTTTCGATAATCTTGAGCTTGTCACCAAGACGACCATAAGCTCCAAAACTCACAAAGAGAAGAATCAAACAAGAACCAATAATATAGTAAGAAGAGGTAGGGGAGGTATGCCAAGAAATAGAGGAGTGAAACCTCCAACTGAGAAGAACCGGCATAACCTCCAACATCGAAAACATCATAGAAGATGCGAGTGAACTCTGTTTTCGATGAACTCGAGCTTGTCACCAAAATGACCATAAGCTCCAAAACTCACAAAGAGAAGAACCAAACAAAAACCAATTTATATAGTAAGAAGAGGCAGGGGAGGTATGCCAACAAATAGAGAAGTGAAACCTCCAACTGAGAAGAGCCGGCATAACCTCCAACATCGAAAACATCATAGAAGATGCGAGTGAACTCCATTTTCGATGAACTCGAGCTTGTCACCAAGATGACCATAAGCTCAAAAACTCACAAAGAGAAGAACCAAACAAGAACCAATAATATAGTAAGAAGAGGTAGGGGAGGTATGCCAACAAATAGAGGAGTGAAACCTCCAACTGAGAAGAACTGGCATAACCTCCAACATCGAAAACATCATCAAAGATGCGAGTGAACTCGGTTTTCGATGAACTCGAGCATGTCACCAAGATAACCATAAGCTCCAAAACTCACAAAGAGAAGAACCAAACAAGAACCAATAATATAGTAAGAAGAGGTAGGGGAGGTATGCCAACAAATAGAGGAGTGAAACCTCCAAGTGAGAAGAATCGGCATAACCTCCAACATCGGAAACATCATAGAAGATGCGAGTGAACTCCGTTTTCGATGAACTTGAGCTTGTCAC
>NW_021271472.1:2512-2710 GCF_002162155.2 Triticum dicoccoides
TTCCGATGAACTCGAGCTTGTCACCAAGATGACCATAAGCTCCAAAACTCACAAAGAGAAGAACCAAACAAGAACCAATAATATAGTAAGAAGAGGTAGGGGAGGTATGCCAAGAAATAGAGGAGTGAAACCTCCAACTGAGAAGAACCGGCATAACCTCCAACATCGAAAACATCATAGAAGATGCGAGTGAACTCC
>NW_021271472.1:2720-3521 GCF_002162155.2 Triticum dicoccoides
GAGCTTGTCACCAAGATGACCATAAGCTCCAAAACTCACAAAGAGAAGAACCAAACAAGAACCAATAATATAGTAAGAAGAGGCAGGGGAGGTATGTCAACAAATAGAGGAGTGAAACCTCCAACTGAGAAGAACCGGCATAACCTCCAACATCAAAAACATCATAGAAGATGCGAGTGAACTCCGTTTCTGATGAACTCGAGCTTGTCACCAAGATGACCATAAGCTCCAAAACTCACAAAGAGAAGAACCAAACAAGAACCAATAATATAGTAAGAAGAGGTAGGGGAGGTATGCCAAGAAATAGAGGAGTTAAACCTCCAACTGAGAAGAACCGGCATAACCTCCAACATCGAAAACATCATAGAAGATGCGAGTGAACTCCGTTTTCGATGAACTCGAGCTTGTCACCAAAATGACCATAAGCTCCAAAACTCACAAAGAGAAGAACCAAACAACAACCAATTTATATAGTAAGAAGAGGCAGGGGAGGTATGCCAACAAATAGAGAAGTGAAACCTCCAACTGAGAAGAACCGGCATAACCTGCAACATCGAAAACATCATAGAAGATGCGAGTGAACTCCATTTTCGATGAACTCGAGCTTGTCACCAAGATGACCATAAGCTCAAAAACTCACAAAGAGAAGAACCAAACAAGAACTAATAATATAGTAAGTAGAGGTAGGGGAGGTATGCCAACAAATAGAGGAGTGAAACCTCCAACTGAGAAGAACCGACATAACCTCCAACATCGAAAACATCATCAAAGATGCGAGTGAACTCGGTTTTCGATGAACTC
>NW_021271472.1:4016-4546 GCF_002162155.2 Triticum dicoccoides
ACCAAGATGACCATAAGCTCCAAAACTCACAAAGAGAAGAACCAAACAAGAACCAATAATATAGTAAGAAGAGGCAGGGGAGGTATGCCAAGAAATAGAGGAGTGAAACCTCCAACTGAGAAGAACCGGCATAACATCTAACATCGAAAACATCATAGAAGATGCGAGTGAACTCCGTTTTTGATGAACTCGAGCTTGTCACCGAGATGACCATCAGCTCCAAAACTCACGAAGAGAAGAATCAAACAAGAACCAATAATATAGTAAGAAGAGGCAGGGGAGGTATGCCAACAAATAGAGGAGTGAAACCTTCAACTGAGTAGAACCGGCATAACCTCCAACATCGAAAACATCATAGAAGATGCGAGTGAACTCCAGTTTCGATGAACTCGAGCTTGTCACCAAGATGACCATAAGCTCAAAAATTCACAAAGAGAAGAACCAAACAACAACCAATAATATAGTAAGAAGAGGTAGGGGAGGTATGCCAACAAATAGAGGAGTGAAACCTCCAACTGAGAAGAACCGGC
>NW_021271472.1:9572-12442 GCF_002162155.2 Triticum dicoccoides
CATAAGCTCCAAAACTCACAAAGAGAAGAACCAAACAAGAACCAATTTATATAGTAAGAAGAGGCAGGGGAGGTATGCCAACAAATAGAGAAGTGAAACCTCCAACTGAGAAGAACCGGCATAACCTCCAACATCGAAAACATCATAGAAGATGCGAGTGAACTCCATTTTCAATGAACTCGAGCTTGTCACCAAGATGACCATAAGCTCAAAAACTCACAAAGAGAAGAACCAAACAAGAACCAATAATATAGTAAGAAGAGGGAGGGGAGGTATGCCAACAAATAGAGGAGTGAAACCTCCAACTGAGAAGAACCGGCATAACCTGGAACATCAAAAACATCATCGAAGATGCGAGTGAACTCGGTTTTCGATGAACTCGAGCATGTCACCAAAATGACCATAAGCTCCAAAACTCACAAAGAGAAGAACCAAACAAGAACCAATTTATATAGTAAGAAGAGGCAGGGGAGGTATGCCAAGAAATAGAGAAGTGAAACCTCCAACTGAGAAGAACCGGCATAACCTCCAACATCGAAAACATCATAGATGATGCGAGTGAACTCCGTTTTTGATGAACTTGAGCTTGTCACCAAGATGACCATAAGCTCCAAAACTCACAAAGAGAAGAACCAAACAAGAACCAATAATATCGTAAGAAGAGGCAGGGGAGGTATGCCAACAAATAGAGGAGTGAAACCTCCAACTGAGAAGAACCGGCATAACCTCCAACATCGAAAACATCATAGAAGATGCGAGTGAACTCCGTTTACGATGAACTCGAGCTTGTCACCAAGATGACCATAAGCTCCTGTAGCGACCCGACCCGAATGGGTCAAGTCTCTGTGCTTACGTGTCATCCCTGGATCGGTATGCTGACACACACAATACTCGAAGGATTTATAACAGAGGTAAATCACATGTATAAAGTAACGTAAATACTATTACCTCAATCCAAATAGCGGAAGCAACAAGGTTGTGGATTCCCATCAACACCAACGGCAAAGTTGAGTGTAGAAATCGTAACCCTAACGTATCACTTACTCGTCGTAAGAAGCCTGCAACATGAGACGTTGCAGCCCGAAACGGGTCAGTACATTGAATGTACTGGCAAATTCACACCATAGAGAAAATGATGAACAATGGCTATCACTATATGCATATATGGCTGGTGGAAAAGCTCTATGGTTATAAGGTTTTTGCGTAAAGCCAATTTTTCCCTACTGCAAAGGAATAAATTTATTTAACTATCATGGTGGTTGTGAAACATCGAGAATGGTTGACAGCATTCTCAATCCCAATTAAAAATAATTAAAACCCAACAACATTAATTAGAAGTAACATGTTGAGATTCACATGATATTCAAGTACTAGAGACTCAAGATGTCCATAACCGGGGACACGGCTAATCATGTTTAGTTTGTACACTCTGCAGAGGTTTGCGCACTTTTCCCCACATGACTCGATCGCCTCCGTTTGTTTTCTCGCACTACATGGTGTTTGAGAAACGGATGACCGAGACATAGTCTTTCAGAAGCGCTAGCACCTTACATGTGGGGTAGACCGTACCACCTACAACCCCTACATCTGCTAGTCCACCCCGTAAGAGTTCGCACAACTTAGTCAACTATGCCAGAGCCCATAGTAGCATGTGGCTGCACATAGAAGTTTCTAGCATGAAATGATCCCTTTGAGCCTGGGTGGCGGTCCGAAAAAAAACAGGCAAGTCCTGATAGACATCAGGTGCCTCAATCCACCCAGATGTGTGTTTAAGTTGCCACCTTAGATAAACCATTAAAATTATCAACTCACATCTGTCATGGATATCACTCACCCAATCCACGTCTACTAGCATAGCATGGCATAATAAGCAACGTAGAAGTAACTCCCAAAGGTTTCATAATAATACAGGTGATAGGTACTACCTCATCTACTTCCCACCCCTCAATTTAATTAGATCCTAATCATGCAATGTGTGAGGATTGATCTAATGAAATAAAACATGGGTTGTAGAAAAGGTATGATCAAAGTGTGAACTTGCCTGCAATGTTGATGAAGATGATTCGCACTCAAAACTCGTGATAGATCTACTCGTCACACTCCGGTCAATCTATCGTAAGCAAACAATAGTAACCACACAATAAGTACTCATCTAATGCACAAGTAAAACTCGAACAATAGAACGAACCAGAAGGTTCAACTTAAGAACTCCGGTTGCAAAGAAAGAAGGAACCGAACAAAGAAACCAAAAACAAACGGCGGAAGAACAACTCGGTTCTAGCAAGTTGAACTAGGTCAAAATTTTACAATAGCAAAAACTTGTTTAAGTTGATTAGACGGAACGGCGGTTTCAAAACGAAACTCCAGGCGCTTGAATCGCCTGATTCCGATAAACGAGCGAGAAGAAAGACTAGAACGAAGATCGGATCTGAGATCGTGATCGCGGAATAAATCCGACGAGAAGAAAAAGAAGACGGTTAAACGAACGGACGTTCGTTAACCTAGAAGAATCCGGTGATCACGTTCGTTAGGACGAACGGTCCGGCGAACGGTCCAAAGGCAACTAAATCGAAAAAGGAAACGAATCCGATCTAGGGTTTCGGAGAAGAAAACCGAAACGAAAAACCGATCTAGAAAACCGGAACGGTTTAGAAAAGAACCGGAAAGAAAACGAATTAGAAGAGAAGAAAAGAATCGGAATGATTTAGAAGAAAACCGATCCGAGGAAAACAAAAGAGATGCGGCACGGTACCTCCGGTGAGGTCTCCGGCGGCGGCGGCGTTGGGCGGCGGCGGCGGTGGCGTTGGTGAGGGGCGGCGGCGGTGTAGGCAAGGCGCGGCGGCGGCGGGTGACGCAGGGCGCGGCGCGGG
>NW_021271472.1:16447-19307 GCF_002162155.2 Triticum dicoccoides
TGGACCTTTCCATACCAATCATGGCTTCTATTTCCTGTGGGTCATATTCTACTTCCTCTATCGGGAATTCTACTAGATCCCCATTCATACAATTCTGGGAGATGTGTCCTTCTTATCCACATGAATAGCAAGACTTGGTGCAGGGTTTAATTGGTTCTTCTTTGGGTGTGTCCTCCACATCTTCCCTCATCACGGGTTCTTCTAAAATTTCCATAAGGGCTCCTTTCTTTACTTCTTTCTTCTGTTGTACGGTCCTTCGTACCATGGGGTAAATGTGACACTGAGCAGGGTAGTGGGTAGTCCCTTTACACAAGAAACAAGTAATCTGCCTAGTTGGGCATTCTTCAACTGGGTGACTTCCTTCACAATTAGGGCATTCATCCTTGTGTTCTTTATGGGTGTGTCCTATTTCTCCATAAATATTGCATGCACAAGGTTTCTTCATGTCCTTTCCATAAGGCTTCAACTTCTGGGACACAAACTGTGACTTTAGCAAAGTCAACTTAAATTCTTTCCAAGTGGTTACTCCTTGCCATCCATTGATGGTTTGGTACATCCTCCACCAAGTAGCAGCACCTCTTTCAAAACATTGAAGAGCATACTGGGCCATATCCTTTCCGACTATAGGCTTGTTCCCCATATGATCCTCCATGTTCTGAATCCATCGGTCTGTCTCCAATTGACTCATCGGTCCAGAAAATACAAGCTCATCTCCATTCATCATCTATTGGGTCCATGGGTTTGGGGTGAGATAAGAGAGATCAAGAGGGATACACACAATGCAAACAACAGTTTTGAAAAGACAGATTTTTGTTGTGGCTGTCGAAAAACATCAAACAAATGACAGCTCACAAACGTCGCATCTAACGTAGGTATATAACAGGGGTTTGGTCTTCTAAAGGTCAATAAATCATCAACGTCTCCAAACTCTTCAAGCCTAGTTCAAGCCTCCAATGGCTTCTTCCAATCATGCTTGTCCTTCTCAAGTTCTTTTGCCAGATCAATCTCTGTTGACGTGAAATCTCTCGTGATATCCTTTAGTATTCTGGGGTTGCATTCCAAACTTCTAGGTTTCAACATCCTTGGCATGAACCATGGTCCTACTGTCCTTCAGTTCCTGACGAATCTCCTGTATCTCAAGGTTTTACTTCTCTAGCTTGGCTGCTTTCAACTTCTGGTCTTAAGTTCTTCACGAAATGCTTCCTCATAAAATATTGCTTCCTGCAGATCCCTCTTAACTTTTTGATGTACTACTCCAGATTCTGGTGATACACCAGCTAAGGTTAAAACTCCGTTTTTGATGAATTCGAGCTTGTCACCAAGATGACCATAAGCTCCAAAACTCATAAAGAGAAGAACCAAACAAGAACTGATAATATAGTAAGAAGAGGCAGCGGAGGTATGCCAACAAATAGAGGAGTGAAACCTCCAACTGAGAAGAACCGGCATAACCTCCAACATCGAAAACATCATAGAAGATGCGAGTGAACTCCGTTTTCGATGAACTCAAGCTTGTCACCGAGATGACCATAACCTCCAAAACTCACAAAGAGAAGAACCAAACAAGAACCGATAATATAGTAAGAAGAGGTAGGGGAGGTATGCCAACAAAGAGAGGAGTGAAACCTCCAACTGAGAAGAACCGGCATAACCTCCAACATCGAAAACATCATAGAAGATGCGAGTGAACTCCGTTTTCGATGAACTCGAGCTTGTCACCAAGATCACCATAAGCTCCAAAACTCACAAAGAGAAGAATCAAACAAGAACCGATAATATAGTAAGAAGAGGTAGGGGAGGTATGCCAACAAATAGAGGAGTGAAAACTCCAACTGAGAAGAACCGGCATAACCTCCAACATCGAAAACATCATAGAAGATGCGAGTGAACTCCGTTTTCGATGAACTCGAGCTTGTCACCAAGATGACCATAAGCTCCAAAACTCACAAAGAGAAGAACCAAACAAGAACCGATAATATAGTAAGAAAGGCAGGGGACGTATGCCAATAAGTAGAGGAGTGAAACCTTCAACTGAGAAGAACCGACATAACCTCCAACATAAAAAACATCATAGATGATGCGACTGAACTCAGTTTTCGATGAACTTGAGATTGTCACCAAGATGACCATAAGCTCCAAAACTCACAAACAGAAGAACCAAAAAAGAACCGATAATATAGTAAGAAGAGGCAGGGGAGGTATACAACAAATAGAGGAGTGAAACCTCCAGCTGAGAAGAATCGGCATAACCTCCAACATCGAAAACATTATAGAAGATGCGAGTGAACTCCGTTTTTGATGAATTCGAGCTTGTCACCAAGATGACCATAAGCTCCAAAACTCACAAAGAGAAGAACCAAACAAGAGCTGATAATATAGTAAGAAGAGGCAGCGGAGGTATGCCAACAAATAGAGGAGTGAAACCTCCAACTGAGAAGAACCGGCATAACCTCCAACATCGAAAACATCATAGAAGATGCGAGTGAACTCCGTTTTCGATGAACTCAAGCTTGTCACCGAGATGACCATAAGCTCCAAAACTCACAAAGAGAAGAACCAAACAAGAACCGATAATATAGTAAGAAGAGGCAGGGGAGGTATGCCAACAAAGAAAGGAGTGAAACCTCCAACTGAGAAGAACCGGCATAACCTCCAACATCGAAAACATCATAGAAGATGCGAGTGAACTCCGTTTACGATGAACTCGAGCTTGTCACAAAGATGACCATAAGCTCCAAAACTCACAAAGAGAAGAACCAAACAAGAACCGATAATATAGTAAGAAGAGGCAGGGGAGGTATGCCAACAAATAGAGGAGTGAAACCTCCAACTGAGAAGAACCGACATAACCTCCAACATC
>NW_021271473.1:0-1150 GCF_002162155.2 Triticum dicoccoides
CCCCCCCCCAGCAACCTCTTTCATCCCTATGCCTCTCCCAGTTTATCAGCAACCCGGACAGGCGCCGTAGGTATGGAACCGCAGCATGTCACCTTCCTTCATGATCCCAACTCACGGATGGACAGAACTCAATCAAATAAACTTGCTCTCATTGATGGTGGGAAATTGATGAAGGAAAAAGTATCATGTCGTCACACTCTTTAAATACTCAGAACAACAAAACAATGAATCACTCGGTACATTCCCCACTTGAAATAAACAAACTAAGCTCTTTTCCATGGGATAATATCACGTCCATTTTATCGGGCTTGCAGTCTTCTAAGGATCTTCGATTTGCAGCAGCTCAACTTCCTATGAAAATTTCAGTGTTTCTCAGTGGGCACGAGCAGACATACCCATCGAGGTTTGTCCACATTCCATTTCAGTTTCTTCTAAAATCTCAGTTTGAAAATCACAGCTTGTTCCTCAACTGCAAACCTTCTCGGCTGAGACAACCTCAATATTGTTTTTCGGAGTTTGTTGAACCAGAAGAAGAAAATGACTTTTCTTTCTGAAGAGATGTCAAAGAAAAATTACACTTTGAAGTCAATTGAAAAGTCTTTTAGATCTACTTAATTACAAGTGCTGGAATTATACTTGCCGGCCAGCGTTAGGGCCTCACAGCCATAGCAAAAACCATGAAAGTGTGGCCATGCCAGTCGACACTATTGACCTTGGTTAGGCACAGGTTCTCACTACTCACGCAACGTTATTAGTGGCTGCCAACTTGGAATTCAGGGCCCCCCAGCAACCTCTTTCAGCCCTATGCCTCTCCCAGTTTATCAGCAACCCGGACAAGCGCCGTAGGTATGGAACCGCAGCATGCCACCTTCCTTCATGATCCCAACTCACGGGTGGACAGAACTCAATGAAATAAACTTGCTCTCATTGATGGTGGGAAATTGATGAAGGAAAAAGTAGCATGACATCACACTCTTTAAATACTCGGAACAACAAAACAATGAATCACTCGGTACATTCCCCACTTGAAATAAACAAACTGAGCTCTTCTCCATGGGATAATATCACGTCCAATTTGTCGGGCTTGCAGTCTTTTATGGATCTTCGATCTGCAGCAGCTCAATTTCCTGTGGAAATTTCAGTGTTTCTC
>NW_021271474.1:0-969 GCF_002162155.2 Triticum dicoccoides
TGCCCGCTTCATCCCACAAGGAGTCATGGACCGGAAGAAGCGTGAGTTTCGCAACCTCACCCAAGGCAACAAGACTGTTGAAGCCTATCAGCGAGAGTTTCTGGACTTGTCTCGCTATGCTGAAGAGGACATTGCAACTGATGCACGTAGGCAGGAGAAGTTCCGTGAAGGCCTTCAAGCTGACATCAAGCTCGCACTTCTAGTGCATGACTTTGCCGATTTCGCCACCTTGGTGAACAAGGCCATCAATGTCGAGACTGGTCTGCAAGAACACCAGAGCTCTCAAAGGCGCAACCGTGACACGGGCTCATCTTCGGGCCCGCCCTCGCAGAAGCGTAAGATATGGATCCCGAACAGCATGTACCGTCCAAATGCACCTGCCCCAAGGCAGTCTTATGCTGCACCTCGTCTGCCGGCTGCTCCAACTAGGCAGCCGAGGCTTCCAGCTCCACCACCCGGAGCACCTGTTCCCACTCCCAATAATGGTCCGTGCTACCAGTGTGGTCAACCAGGTCACCTTGCCAGGAACTGCTATCAGAATCAAAAACAGAATCAACTGGCCCTTCCAGCTACTGGCCGTGGAAACAACCAGGCCCGCAACAACAATGCCAAGTCTTATGGCCGTGTTCATGCCAACCACATTGATCTGAATGAAGCTCAAGACCAGCCTGCTACTGTGATGGGTACACTCCTCGTAAATTCAGTACCAGCATCCGTTTTATTTGATACAGGTGCATCGCATTCATTCATGTCAGAAGATTTTGCATACAAGCACGATGTTAAATTTGAGCAGATGAACACTTCGGTAGTGGTAAAAACCCCCGCGGGACAATGTCAGACCTCCATGGTTGGCATTGACGTCCCTGTGGAAATCGAAGGGTTGGAGTTTCGTGCCTCGCCCATTATACTGAAATCGTCTAACATTGACCTCATTCTGGGAATGGATTGGTTAAAGGCGCATACTGCTTC
>NW_021271475.1:0-968 GCF_002162155.2 Triticum dicoccoides
GCGTGGTCAATAACCTCAGGAGATTGGTTTAGCGATTGCTAAGGCGCAACGTCGTGCACGTTTGTAGTCGGATCGTCAAAGTCGTCTCCACCAAATCGATAGTTATCATCTCATCGAAAGATCGGGACCCTCGCCTCTATCAAGTGGTATCAGTTTTCAGGTTGCTCGGTGAGAATTTCCAGTTTTCCTAGATTAGATTTATTTTCTTACCTATTGTCCAAGAAAAAGCCACAAAAAAGAGTTAGATCTATTCATCCTTGGTCCAAGCCAGTCTGAGCCTTTGCAATTTTCTTTTCATTGCTTGCATAGTTGAATTATCGGTTGCATCGTCGTGTCGAGTTGCTGGTCTTAGTGTCTAGTTCCTTTAGAGTTTCGAGTTCTGTTCACATTAGTCACGCAGCCGCTGCATCATTATCCCTTCCGCTGTCCACCATCCAATCCACCAATTTCCACCACGTGCTACGCACTGTTTCTTGTTCTACTAATCATGACAGGATCCAGAGTCAACTCATGGGCTTTGTCGATCGCGGGAGACGTTCCACCACCTTTGCAAATACCACAACCGTCACGAGAGGTGCACAAACATCCAAATGCACATGATCAGGTTAATGTATCTATACCACCATTTAATGGCCGTTTTAAACCTGCTTTATATATTGAATGGGAGTTCGACATAAAAAATATATTTGCTTCCCATAATTTCAATGAACATAAAAAGGTTAAGGTTGCGGTTGGTTCTTTCACTGGTTATGCTTTGGTTTGGTGGAGTGAATATTGTCGGTTACACCCTGATTATATACCTACTACTTGGGATGATTTGAAACTTGCCATGCGACATACTTTCGTCCCTGCTTATTATACTCGTGACATGATTAAGAAGTTGCAACACTTAAAACAAGGTAGTGAAACTGTAACAAAACATTATGATGATTTACAAACTACCTTGTTGCATTCCTCTTTAGAAGAAA
>NW_021271476.1:0-896 GCF_002162155.2 Triticum dicoccoides
TTAGGGTAATCACGGTACTCCTCGGGGACAGAACCTGTCGCAAAGGGCATCGGTACACAAGCATCACCAAACAATGTGCAACAATATGATGCATGCATGAAACATGGCAATATGAGTGTATTGGGCTAATGCAACTAAAGCCAGAAGGGTTTGAACAAATTTGAATCAAAGATTCAAATTTCAAATTCAAATATGGCCTTTTAAAGTGCTTTTCCTTGTTCTGCTTAAAACATCAATTTAACTTGTTTGATCATGCATGAAAATAGTACAGATGGATAGATTGGATTTTTCTGATCATTTTTCATATATAATTTGTCCAATTTGGAGTTACAGAATAAAAGTTATGAATTTTTGAAGTTTAAATAATATTCTGGAATTTCCTGATTTATTTTAAATCCAGAAAATCAATTACTGCGTCAGCCTGACGTCAGTGTGACGTCAGCAGGTCAACGGAACTGGTCCATGTCAAACCTGACAGTGGGTCCCGCATGTCAGGGTGATTATTTTAATTAAAACTTAATTAAAACTAATCCTGTTTAATTAACAGGGCTGGGCCCCACCTGTCATTGACTCAGGGGAGTCAACCAGGGCCCACCCGTGGTCAAAGTTAATGTCGGCTGCCGGCGTTTAGTCGCCGGCGAGCCCGACGCGGCGGCGGAAGTGGTTTTGGTCATTTCGGCCACCAGAGGGGCCGCGGAGACCACCGGAGTGGAGCTGAGGCCAACCCGCAGCTCTTGGCGGAGCCCGTTGGGGTCGGGGTGGCCGGAGTCGACGGCGGCGAGCTCGGCTGCGGCCGCCGGGGTTCGGTCGTGCACGGGAACGGTGCTGGAGCTCGAAGTCGAGCAAAGCGAGGCGCTAGGGATGCTCTACGGGGTCTTGCGAACTCGTTGGACTCG
>NW_021271477.1:0-2501 GCF_002162155.2 Triticum dicoccoides
AAGTAGTTCCCGCATCGACGTCGACGATGCCTACCCCGCATCCTCGTCGTCGTCGACTCGGCGGTGGAGGCCTGCTTGATAGGGTCATGTTCGGGACTAGGCTTCGCTGGGCTGGTATTGGGAGGTCCTACCTTCTGGGGGGACGTGGGTTGGTGAGGAGGCAGCCCGTTGTTAACCCGGTCCTTGTTTGGTGGTGGTCGCATGGGCCAGTGACGGTGCCGAGGCTTCCGGACACCGCGGAGGTGGTATGTCACCGTGTCAGCGAGGAGGACGAGCACGTCCGTCGCTACATGGTTGCGTTGGAGGGCAGGTTCGACAATACCTGGCAGGTTTTTCAGGGATCTCACTGGAGCTATGATCCTGTGATCGTTCCTTATCTTTGGGTGTCCACCGCCCGCGACGATACCCGTTGGGTGCTATGGTTCTAGTTGTATTAATTAGTGATGCTATATGTATGATAGTATTCGAGGAGTATTCCACAATGTACGGACACAAGAGATGATGTACTTTTGGTTATAATTGAATGCATGCTAATTTGAATACTACTTTATTTTACGATTTTGTTTTGCTTATTAAATGCTCATATTGGAAAAGTACTCCTACTTTGAATGCTAAAATTGAAGAGCACTCTATGCAGAAATCTAGGAGCCCCCTCCATCATCCACGCCGTCGTGGGGGTAGCTTCTCCTTCATTTCGTTGTGCTAGACAATTTGGTGTAATAATAATGCACTCGGGAATGAAAGGAGGAGCTACGTACCATCACCGGTAGTCAACACGTGATTAATAATAATGATCTAATTTAGGTTTTTTAGTACATATATTTAATTGTACAAGTTTAATATTTGAATTATGAACATAGGCCGGAAATGTCGTACTCGGACGACGAAAACCGCCCGGGGGAGTGCGACTGGTGCCACGACAACCGAGGTATGTGCGACAGGTTCATTGAGCTGGACCAAGATCGGCGCTTCAGCATTAAGCTCGAGGAGACCTTCGATGTTCATACGGTACGCAATGACGACAATAGATTTTTCGTAATTAAGCACGACTTCAACTATTTTAACGTGTATTCTTCATATTTTCCAATTCGACTAGCTTATCCCATGCTATGCAAGATGCTATGTCTTGGAAAGGATGGGTTTTGAAGACCATGAAAGTATGGAAACCAAACAAATTCTCCTAAGGACCCATCATGGTGTGGATTTTCAAGTAAAGCTGTACAATGCTGAGAGTGTAACCCATTTTGGTTGCAAAAATTGGGAAGCACTTTGCAAGATGTATGGTTTTGATGAGGGTATGCTTGTCACCATGGATCTTGGTGATCCTACAATCGAGCAAGACAGACCTTTAACTTGGGTCCTTGTGGATAGACCTCCAAATCTTCCCCCATGTGAGCTTAACATAGTTATTAAGTAATTTATATTGTTTATTTCAAAATAGTTGACAGCTTGTTTCCATTGATAGCTTATTTTCATTCTTCAAAGAATGGGCGGAAAATGGTAGACAAAACCCACTACACTGATGAGTCCGAATTAACTTATAAGGAGAAAATCATCTGATCGCATTTTGTACTGATCTTGAGAATTACAATGTCTACAATCGAACTCCTCAACATTATGGTCAATACGTGCCACTAGTGCACGTGTTGAACTACGATGACTACCATGGAGATACCCTAGTAAGATTTTTTACTATTACGACATCCCTGCATCTTTTTAAATACTTCTAAAACTAGTACATCATTGCTAACTACGAAGTTATTACTATGTTTTTCAACAGATAATCCCGAATGATTGTGTGCCTCATCTGATGTATACGCACGGCCGCCTTGATGTTTTGAACATACAACCAGGTCGTCCTACGAATCTCAACTGTCCATACCGGATTTCTAAAAGAAGTGGAGACATGACAATCAAAGAATGGAAAAATGTATGGACAGTCGTAAGGAGCTTCTTGCAAGCAAAAGGAGGAAAAGCGCAAGAATTGGAGACAAAATGATCTCCATTCTTCATAATGGAGAGTCAGGGTCTATATTGTTTTATGATATTTTACCTTAAGGGTGTTTAGGTCCTACCTGATACTGATGATCATGTGCTAAGAACAATTATGTAGGGTTGGGTTCGATGACTATGAGGATGATGATCGTATGACTTGTTATTAATAACGAGTAGAAGTTGTATGATGATGCATGATTAGTAGGACTTGTTATTATATACGATGATGTATGATGCGAGCATGCATGAGTTATTATATATCAGCGGGTGAAATGAACATAGCAGTAGCTAGCGTTGGTAAACCAAGGACGAAGATATAAGAGAGGACACTTCTCTCTATTAGCTAGCTAATAACAACCTAAAATTAACCCCCAAAACCCCTAAACCAGCCAATTTTTTTTAAAAAGAAAAACCTCAGCTGCTGACACATGGAAGCCTTTTGGTCCTGGTTCATGTCACCAACCGGGACCAAAGGCCCCCTTGCCTAGGCTGCTCGCAGTGGCCAC
>NW_021271478.1:0-870 GCF_002162155.2 Triticum dicoccoides
GGCTGCCGGGGGGCGGGACGACAAGATCCTTGCCAACTACTTCCCGCTGGTACTCAAGCCCAACGTCAGGTCCTGGCTCATGCACTTGCCGGACAATTCCATCTCCTCTTGGGCAGATTTATGCCATCAGTTTGTCGGCGCCTTTACAGGCGGCCACAAGCCACATGGCCAAGAGAGCGATCTTCATCTGCTCGCCCAGAAGGAAGGAGAGCCACTGCGCAAGTACATTCAGAGATTCAGCCGTGTACAGCACAACATCCCAGACGTCCACCCCGCCGCGATCATCAGCGCGTTCCATCAGAACGTGCGAAACCGAAGGATGAGGGAGGAGATGGCGATGTGTAAGATCAGAGACGTCAGCGAGCTTTACGCCCTGGCCGACAAGTGTGCACGTGCTGAAGAGGGGAGGAGGCTCCCCGGAGAGAGTACAGGAGCAGGAGGATCCGACAGTGAGGATGCCGCCCCGACAAGGAAAGGCCGGCGGCGGAACAACAGAAGGAAAAAGGGCAAGGAAGTGCTAGCTGTCGAGCAGACCGGCAACGGAGGTGGCACCAAGGAAGCTAAAGCTGGTGGCTCCGACAAGGAGGCCCAGCCTGTGGCGGCCGCCGACAAGCAGGACAGCTCCGGCAAGCAGTATTGTAAGATTCACCGCACCAAGGGTCACGATCTCCAGAACTGCAAGAAAGTCGAACAGCTTGTTGAGCAACAGAAAGCTGAGTACGAGCGGCGCGACAAGGAGAAGGCCCAGGAAGGAACTGGTGGATCCGGCAAGAAACGTCCCGGCCGAGGAGGACGCCGCGGCAAGGCCAAGCAGCGGCAAGGAGACAGACCTCCCCGCGGCCGCGACAAGGATGAAGATGACGACGACGA
>NW_021271479.1:0-2797 GCF_002162155.2 Triticum dicoccoides
CTTTGACTCCATCTTACCATTATGTCATTCATGCATTAATATGTTCTGTATTGCCAAATTGTTGTTCTATGAACTAAGTTTTTTTACTCTATTAACTAGGGCTCCTTTTGTTGTGAGAAATCTTTTCTTCTGAGATATAAAAGCTCTATATCACTGGGAATATGCCGGTCCGATGTGTGACCCATTCTAGGTAGTGGCTTGGATGAGGCATCCGGCTTTAGATGTTAGGCTTTGGTGCGATGTCTGTTTGGTATTAGGCCCGGACATTCGGCACCCCTTCATCAAGGGATAGGAGTAGCAACAGGCGTTGCCAAGATGGTGGCTTCAGACTTATTGATGTATTATCATGTAAGGTCTTTGGAAATAATTAATAATATGGCTACATGCATTGTCCAGATGCAGAGGTCGGGGGTACATCCTCCTTTTCTTAAAAAAAATATAAGTTGTATCACGATGCATTTGAGTAGAAAGAAGCTTATACATAATGATTAACGAGTCGGGCAGGTTCGCCATCAACGAAAAGGCGAAAAAAGGAAAATGCTCATCCTAATCAGGCTCAAGGCCCAGTTCATTTCCCTTTGAAACAACCAAAATTCTGAATAACTAGACTGCAGTAGATTCTGCTTAATAATCAAGTGAAACAGGTTGTCCAAAGAGATGGCTTGATGCTTGAAAATGATGAGAGAATTCTTATTTTGGACGTAATTTTCTAGTTTTCATATGTTTAATGAATTGTATTTTGCAGGAGCGTGTATTGTCAGGCTAGTGGTTATTCTTGATAATGCTACGAGTAAGTTCTTTTGTTTGGTTTGTACTGTCAGCTTTTCGTTTATTGCTGCAGGTTCTTCATTTCAATAATTTCACTTCATTTCATCAGTGCAACAACAGAGACAGAAAGAAAAAATTATTGCTGAATTACACGGGCAAAGTTGCTATACTAATTACACTTTTCGGCATAGACTGCAAATTAGTCTAAAGAACATAATCGCCGTTATCCGCAGGTGTCTATGGAATCAATTATCTACCTGTGGCATAGATCATATCATACATCGTACAAGTTGGATCCATGCAATGAATTCTATATCTACTATTACAAAAGGAAAAAAAGATCAGTTTTAAGTATTCTATAGAATAGGTGGAGATAGAGCTTCCAAGTTTACATTGTACCAATCTGCTCGTTTTTCTTTTAGGTAGCATGATATTCGGGAATTAAAAAAGTGATTGTTCCTAAAGTATTTTCAGTTTTTCTTAATTTTCTTAGATTAATTGTGCATTTTGTTGAATTTTATTTTTATTTTAATCATTAATTTCATATTATAAAAATGTGGTAACTTTTAATTTTGCTGGAAATTATAATCTAATTGTTTTTTATTGTTTTCGAAACACTTATGGCCTTTCGGTTTATTTCTGTCTCTTTTTGTTTAAATTTTTGTCCGGCAGACAGTCAGACCTGCAAATCCGTTGGAATGCAGTTTTTCTCAGTTGTTGATTTATTTTATATGTTTTTAAGAATTTGGTTATCTATATATTTCATTATGCCCAATGATCTGCCATGTGTTCTGCTGACAATCTAGTCGATGGTGAATTATGAATCCCTAATCCAAATGTGGAGCCATGTTAACACCAAATACAAAATAGTACATGTCTCCGGGGAAAGGGCAGGTCTGAGACTGGGACTCCCAGCCACCTCATTTAAGAAATAACTCCAACTGAGTTTTGAGCTAGCAATGCTCGAGTTTTATTTGTTTTACAATGTTTATAAATCATATGCGTATATGTATCTCAAAAGGTACTTTCGAAATATGTAATTTTGTTGATTTGAGAACTATGCTATTATTGAATTTTGCTGGCTGATATAGTTGATGGTGGATTTATTAATTCCTGTTTATAGCCTGCAGACGTGGAGAATCGATAGTCATGCACTTTTGCTAGATTTAATTTCCACAATACTCTTTCGGGTTCCAATAAGAAAAGTCCTCGTGTTCGATACTAACACGGTTTCCTGTGCTAAATTACATACCATCATGCTATCCTAATCTAGGAGAGTAGTTTTGCATAAAGGGCGCCTTTATTGACTCATAATATCGCATCTAGGAGATACGTACAATGAGTACACACCAGGTTTCTGCGTGGTTAAGATGTACATCACGGCAATCGACGTCTTCTGGTCTATATCAATGATCTCCTGGTCATTGCTTTTACATGTTCCCTAGTTTAAACAAGTTTGATCCGCAGCGGCAACGAGCTTTGTTTGTCACATGTGGGCAGTGGATGCATGGCGAAGAAGACTTTGGTACCCTGAAGGGTTGGATGTAGTTTTCAATTTTATAGAGAGCTCTTGTAAGGGTTTGTGCTACTTAATATAGGTGGCTTTTTTGGAAAAGGAAAAGATGCACACGGCCCACACCTGGTTCTAGTAGGCTAATTTATTTTTCCACACTTGATTATTGGTTGTATCAGTGATGTTGCTTTACCAAGAAAGCTTTTTCCGAAACCCTAGTTTCTGAAAAAATACCTATTCCTTTTAACACCAAATACAACATAATACTGTACATGTGTCCAGGGTGACAGGGCAATTCCGAGACTGGGACTCACAACCAACCTTAGCTTGTCTTCTACTCCCTCCGTTCCAAAATAGATGACCCAACTTTGTACTAAAGTTAGTACAAAGTTGGGTCATCTATTTTGGAACGGAGGGAGTAGCTGTGACTTGTGATTATTACAATCACTGATACTAGCCGGTCCTCCCTGACAGGGTGTGTACGAGAAGAGAAGAGAGGAGTCAAGGCAGCCACAG
>NW_021271480.1:0-1013 GCF_002162155.2 Triticum dicoccoides
TCAAAGTGTGACGGGGCCAGGTCAAACTGACCTATGGGGCCCACAAAATTAGTACTAATCTAAACAGAGAGGTTAAACTAATTAATTAGGCACGGGGCCCACTTGGCAGTGGCTCTAGTGGGTGATTAGCGAGGTGTTTACGCCCTAATTAAGTGGCCACGTCGGCGAGTGACGCCGGCGACCACGGCGACGGCGGAACCTCGCCGGAGTAGCTCGGGTTGGCACTACAGGCTGCGGTTGGGCACCCTGAGGGCACCAGGAGGAAGCCCGTGCTCCCGCGCATCTAGGGGGAGCCACGAGAGGGCGTGGGGTGGCCGGAGTTGAGCGCGGTATCGACCCCGGCGGCGGCCGGAGCTCGGGGGTTCGCGGGACCGGCGCTGCGGTGTGCAAACAAGATAGTGGTCGCGCTAGTTTTACTCTACGGGACGCAACGAGTGCAACGGACGCAGGCGTGGGACCATTTGGTCACCGGGGCTTCACCGGCGACGAGCCCGTGCGGCGGAGCGTCTCGGCTCCGGTGGAGGGAGCGGCTAGGGGGTGAATTAAGCAAAGAGGCATGGGGGAAACGATGCAGCGGCTCACCGCGGTTCTTCTGGTGCTGCTGGTGAGGCAGGGGAGGCACGGGGTCCGGCGAATCGACGGAGGGGAGCTTCGGTGGCCGGCGACGGAACGGCGATGGTGGCGGCGTTGCAGGGCTTCCGGAGGGCCGTGGGTCGGTGGGGAGGAAGGAGGGGGTCGAGGCGGAGCTCCCTGGGGCGTCGGTGAGGCGTGGGGAGCACGGTGGCTGCGGCAATCGGCGTCGGTGGCGGCGGCTGCGCTCGGCACGAGAGGGAGAGAGGAACAGAGGAGGGGGAGAAGATGCAGCGAGTGAGGGAAGAGAGAGAGGGGACACGGGGCGTCGTCGTGGCGCCAATTAGGACGAAGGGCGGCCTCCAGCGCGAAGCAGGAGGTGGCCGGGGCTCTCGGGCGCGCGCCACGCCTCGCCTCTGTCCTACTGTCCCGAGGAGGAAGAC
>NW_021271481.1:0-966 GCF_002162155.2 Triticum dicoccoides
GGGGGGGGGTTCTTGTAAGCCACCCTTTCTCCATGAATCTGGGTCGGATTCCCTGAGCTAGTTGGTTAAGCTAAACAACAACTTGGGGAGTTGGAAGATAAAAGCTTGTCTGACTTAGTTCATGTTAAGGGATATCTTTTGTGCGTGTGTGTGTGTGTTGAAGAAAGATGATATCTTGGTCTTCGTGATCAGTTGTTGGATCTATTGCCTTGTCAAGACTTTGACTTGAGTATGGGCTATCGTCAAGTCAAATCAGAACCAACCATTTTCGTAATGTTGTCTTACTCGTGGTTGATCCCTCGAGCATACACCATTACATCTTTTGGTCTGAACATTCCTATCACCGTGTTCACATGATGGTGGAAGTCCAGTAATATGGAAAATTCTGATGAGTTGTTGTTGAGCCCATCAGCAGCATTTTTGTCTCCCCCATGATTCATGTTGAACATCAACCTAGTGCTGAAAACCTTGTAAGCAATGCCTTCGTGTTCTGTTCATGAAGCTTATGCTTGGATGAAAGAAGTGACTTTCTCCAAGTTCACGTGCATTAGGTGTAAGTTGCCGCCATGAATTTGAGAAAGGTTTGTTTGTTTCCCTTGGAATCATCCCAAATCGGTCATGCATACGTACGAAGTATCCCAAAGCTTTTTTTTGAATTTTTTTGCCTCTAGATCTTGAAAGCCCCGTAACTTTTTTTGTGTTAGGTTTTTGGGGATTTTGAAAATGTTTAACGGGGTTCCCCCAGTTAAATTTGGATGTAACTTTTCAAGTAGATGATTCTTCATATATAAAACTTTTTAATCCGAGTTCGTATGCAAAAGTTATGCCCATTTTACAAATTTTCAGAGATAATTTGCAAATAAAGTCCAAATTTATATTTGTAAATTTTCCCAACAACTTGACCACATATGACATGGCAAACTTATTTTCTTTTATTTTTTTGACATTTTTATCATTTTTTTATTT
>NW_021271482.1:0-1106 GCF_002162155.2 Triticum dicoccoides
ATTAGCTCTTATGAAGGAACTTCTTCTCCTTGAACAAATCAATCAGTGGCTTGGTGTGCTCGGGACACATATGGAATGAAGGTTGCAAGTCTCCAGACCACAGAATACTTCGCACGTGTGCATGACTGATTTGGGATGATTCCAAGGAAACAAAACAATCTTCCTCAAATTCATGGCGGCAACTTGCATCATATGCACATGAATTAGGGAAAGTCACTACTTTCATTCAAACACATGCTTTATGAACGAAACACGAAGAAATGCTTACACAAGTTTCCAACACTAGGTTGATGTTCAACATGATTCATGGGGGGAAACAAAATGCTACTGATGGGCTCAACAGCAACTCATCGGAATTTCCATATCACTGGACTTCCACCATCATGTGAACACGGTGATAGCATTGGTCAGACCAAAGATGTAATGGTGTATGCTCGAGGGATCAACCACGAGTAGGACAACATTACGAGCATCATTGGTACTGATTTGATTTGACGATAGCCCACACTCAAATCAAGGGATTGATAAGACAATAGGTCCAACAACTGATCACAGGGACCAATCGATGAAGATATCATCTTTCTTCAACACACACTACACAAGAATATCCCTTTGGAACGAACTAAGTCAGACAAGCTTTTATCTTCCAACTCTCCAAGTTGTTGTCCAGCTTAACCAACTAGCTCAGGGATATCTAACACCGATTCTTGGAAAGAAGGTGGTTCATAAGAAACCAACTTGATCACGGGCTCAACATAATGGTCAGGTGACGACCTGGTAGTACTTCCGAGAAGATCTTCGGAAAATCACGAACCACCGATATGTTACTAAGCTCGAGAACAATCTTGCTTTTCAGGGCAAGATGATATGATCAAATGAGCGAGGACTTGACAAATCCTAACTCATCAATCAAAGAGTGCACCAGGAAATAAGGACTAGGTAGCACGATCAATCTTAGAATGGTGATTCAATAACCAACATACTAAGAATAAAATTATTATCCTTTAACTACCAAGCAACGAGGTTGCTAGGAGTATTGATTTCACACATCACAATTCATTTGTCGGTATTCCGGTTGCATCAACACGGAACCGAGGAATGAAAAA
>NW_021271483.1:0-1256 GCF_002162155.2 Triticum dicoccoides
ACCCTAAAAAGATTATGCAAAGGCTCAGATTGGTTCGGATATGATGAACTAACCCTAATTTTTTTTTGGCTTTTTCGTGGACTGTAGGTATGAAGAACAGACTCAATCTAAACTACGAAAAACTGTAAAATCTCACCGAGCAACCTGGAAATCTGATACCACTTGATAGAGGCAAAGGTGTCCCGTCTTTCGATGAGAAGATGGATATCTCTTTGGTGGCAGTCGACTTTGACGATGATAGAGGCGAGGGTGTCCCGATCTTTCGATGAGATGATAACTATCGATTTCGTGGAGACGACTTTGACGATCCGACTACAAACGTGCACGACGTTGCGCCTTAGCAATCGCTAAACCAACTCCGAGAGGTTATTGACCACGCTGGAGCACGATCAACCTGACCACGAAGATCTATTCCTGCAAGCAATCGAAGAACGAGCAAGAATATGATAAAGCAATCTGAATATTGCGAATATATATGAAGTATTGATAATGGTGGGGATCCGTAAGCGGTCTTCGTCTGGTCGTTGGACACAAACGAAGTACACGAAGTTGCAATGGCTAACTTTTAACTAAACAAATCCCAAGAGAAAAGCTACTAGATGGATCTACTTATATAGGAGCAAGGGGTGGCGGCCAAGGAGGTGGGAGGACGTCCCAAGGCAGCCTAAAACTAAATCTAGGTCGTACAAGGCCAATGGGCCCAAGTGGAGGTGATGTAACACCTTTGGACTTGTAGTTTGACTCGGACTCTGCTGCAGCATCAGATTGTTTCGTCCACAACTCAATGCTCCGGACGAATTTTAAGGTGATTCCAATTCGGTTGGAAAGTGCACGAAATCTAGTTTCCAATGCAAAAAGAATCACCCAATTCGGAGTCCGTATGAAAAACTTGTGTGCGTTTTGAGTCAGGTATGTCTGTGCAGTCCGAATCTGAATCCAGAACGTGAGAGACTTGGACTCTATCTTCTCTTGGGCCAAAAGTGACGTGAGAGAACTTTTTGGACAGCAAATAAACATCTCTTTCTTCCTTATCTTCATATGTGGATTGTACAAATGTCCCATACACCTGCAATTAGACAAAACACAAAAGTGTGTGAAGTATTTTTGTTCTGGATAACATAAATAGATTATTGAATAGTTTGCACTAGAAATCACCTGACAAATATGCATATATGCAATATTTTTGGTCATATCCAAGGTAGTCATGTCCTCATCATCCTCCCCTTCTTGAAAATAAAGCCGTCCTCGGCGTTGCT
>NW_021271484.1:0-1812 GCF_002162155.2 Triticum dicoccoides
CCCTTAGGGCATCGTTTAGACTTTGGGTTTTGTTTAGATTAAAAGTTCGCCATAGCTGCAACTTCGCATACTTCGTTTGTGTTCAACGACCAGACAAAGGCGTCACAGAACCCCACCTTGATCAATAAAGCTTTCATCTTATATTCGCAATATCCAGATTGCAATCTTAGTTTCTTGCTTGTTCTTCGTTTGCTCGCAGGAAACAGACCCTCGTGGTCAGGTTGATCGTGCTCCGGCGTGGTCAATAACCTCTCGGAGTTGGTTTAGCGATTGCTAAGGCGCGACGTCCTCGCACGTTCGTAGTCGGATCGTCAAAGTCGACTTCCACCAAAGCGAAATCCACCATCTCATCGAAAGACGGGACACCTCCGCCTCTATCAAGTGGTATCAGATTTCCAGGTTGCTCGGTGAGATTTTACAGTTTTTCGTAGTTTAGATCGAGTCTGTTCTTCATACCTACAGTCCACGAAAAAGCCACAAAAAATATTAGGGTTAGTTCATCATATCCAAACCAATCTGAGCCTTTGCATAATCTTTTTAGTATTTTGCTTTGTTGAATTTGCGGTTGCATCGTCGTGTCTAGTTGCTGGTCTTAGAGTCTAGTCTTTTAGAGTTTCGAGTTCTGGTCATAAGTTGTCACGCCGCCGCCGCACCATCATCATCGCCCCTGCCATCTACCACCACCGCTTATCCGCCACCGCTCCGAATCCGTATCCATATACCACCACCAGTCCGTGTCCATATACCACCACCGATCCATATCCATATACTACCACCGCTACCAGCACCGCTGCCATATACCACCACCATATATCCACCACCAATCCGAGTTCCTTGCATATTAGGTTTGTTTTTGAGATCCATCTAGATTCCGATTCGTGTTTCCTTGCCGGAGTAGGTTTCGGAAAAAAAAAGCAGCGCAAAAAAAAGAGCGCAAAAAAAAAGAGCGAAAAAAAATTCAGAGTGTGCTTTTCCCTTGTTTACGTGCCGCGCCGTGATTATGTTGGTGTTCTAGGCTCGCGTCTCTAGCACAGTCTAGCCTAGGACCAGCACAGTACCGTCGTTGAGCGTTTATTCAACTTTGCATCTCTGAATTGATTATTGCTGACCCTTTTTGCTACCATACTATAAGCCTTCCCAGCTCCACATACATCTACGTCGTGTGTTTGACTCTCCCTGGTAATCGCTCTATCCAAGCTTTGAGAGTTTTTTGACTACAACGGTTGCCGATCACCGCCTGCTGCTGGGTAAGAACTGGTAAGAATTTGAGTTTTGCTTGACGGATTTGTGACACCCACCACCACCATTTGTTCGTAGTCTGTAGGATCATATTCTTGTGTGTTTCTATTGCTGCTAACCATGCCAGGATCAGAAGCCGACGAGATTGACTGGGAGAATTTATCGAACAAGGAGCTTCATGATAAGTTTCAGCAAATGATGACTGAACAGGTGCAAGATGTGCTGAACAATTTTGAAGAGGCCATGGAGAAGATCACTGGCCTTGAGAAGACGTTCGAAACAAAGCTCGATAACAGATTTAATGAATTGCTCGCGCGTCTTCCACCACCACCACCCGCTGCACCTAACGCACCTCTCCAACAACAACAACAACGACTACCTCCACGTCGCGAAATAGACCTTCGCCGAGCGAGCCGTGTTCCTCTTGCGTTTGGCCAAACTGTTGGTGCTGCTGTTGATACTTCTGTGGCTCCTGCTACTGCTGTTGCTGGTACCCAGGAGGATGATGAGTATGCGGGCGATTATGAGGATGAGGTTGATCAAAATCAGATCTACGAGCAGCCACCAGCACCA
>NW_021271485.1:0-1026 GCF_002162155.2 Triticum dicoccoides
AATGATTTTACACTAGATTTGAACTAGCTCTATAACCTAGTACAAATCGTTTTACACTAGAGTTGAACTAGCTGTATAACCTAGTATAAATGATTTTACACTAGAGTTGAACTAGCTCTATAACCTAGTACGAATCATTTTACATTATAATTGAACTAGCTCTATAAACTAGTACAAATAATTTTATACTAGAATTGAACTAGCTCTATAACCAAGTACATTTTTTTACATTAGAGTTGAACTAGCTCTATAACGTAGTACAAATAATTTTACACTACAAATGAACTAGCTCTATAACCTAGTACACATAATTTTACACTGGCATTCTACTAAGGCTATAACCTAGTACAAATCATTTTACACTAGAGTTGAACTAGCTCTATGCCCTAGTCCACACAATTTTAGACTAGAGTAGAACTAGCTCTATAACCTAGTACAAATAATTGTAAACTAGAGTTGAACTAGCTCTATAACCTAGTACAAATAATTTTACACTAGAGGTTAACTAGCTCTATTACCTAGTACAAATAATGTTACACTAGAGTTGAACTATCTCTATAACCTAGTACAAATCATTTTACAATATAGTTGAACTAGCTCTATAACCTAGTACAAATAATTTTACACTAGAACCGAACTAGCTCTATAACCTAGTACAAATAATTTTACACTAGAGTTGAACTAGCTCTATAAACTAGTACAAATAATTTTATACTAGAATTGAACTAGCTCTATAACCAAGTACATTTTTTTACATTAGAGTTGAACTAGCTCTATAACGTAGTACAAATAATTTTACACTACAAATGAACTAGCTCTATAACCTAGTACACATAATTTTACACTGGCATTCTACTAAGGCTATAACCTAGTACAAATCATTTTACACTAGAGTTGAACTAGCTCTATGCCCTAGTCCACACAATTTTAGACTAGAGTAGAACTAGCTCTATAACCTAGTACAAATAATTGTAAACTAGAGTTGAACTAGCTCTATAACCTAGTACAAATAATTTTACACTAGAG
>NW_021271486.1:0-6123 GCF_002162155.2 Triticum dicoccoides
ACTTTATATCAAATGGATGTGAAAAGTGCATTCCTCAATGGTAAGCTTGAGGAAGAAGTATATGTTGCTCAACCCCCAGGTTTTGAAGATCCAAAGAATCCTGACAAAGTCTTCAGACTCAACAAGGCCCTCTATGGCCTCAAGCAGGCCCCACGGGCGTGGTATGATACCTTGAAGGAATTCTTCATGAAGAAAGGCTTCAAACCCGGTTCACTCGACCCTACTCTTTTCACTAAATCTTATGATGGTGAATGTTTGTGTGCCAAATATATGTTGATGATATTATCTTTGGCTGTAGTGACCAACATTATAGTGATGAATTTGCCTATATGATGAGTGAAGAATATCAAATGTCTATGATGGGAGAGTTGAAATTCTTCTTAGGTCTTCAAATTCGTCAACAACACAGTGGCATATTCATATCTCAGGAGAAATACCTCAAGGATGTACTGAGGAAATTCAGCATGCAAGATTGCAAAGGCGTCAAAATTCCTATGCCCACAAATGGCCATCTGTGCACTGATGAAAATGGTATCGACTTCGATCATAAGGTATACCGCTCCATGATTGGCTCTTTATTGTACTTATGTGCATCTAGGCCAGATATAATGCTTAGTGTTTGCATGTGTGCCCGATTTCAAGCTACGCCGAAGGAATCACACCATAAGGCTGTGAAGCATATTCTTCGATATCCAGCTCACACACCAACACTTGGATTATGGTACCCCAAGGGCTCGGCTTTTGATCTCATTGGATATTCTGACTCTGACTATGCTGGTGATCATGTGGACCACAAGTCAACATCTGGTACATGTCATTTCCTTGGACGATCTTTGGTCTGTTGGTCCTCAAAGAAACAGAACTGCGTATCACTATCTACTGCTGAAGCTGAGTACATTGCCGCTGGTTCTTTCTGTGCTCAATTGCTATGGATGAAGCAAACTCTCAAGGACTATGACGTCAACATGAAGAATGTGCCTCTCTTCTGTGACAATGAGAGTGCCATCAAGATCGCTCACAACCCAGTTTAGAACTCGAAGACTAAGCACATTCAGATTCGTCATCATTTTCTTCATGATCATGTGTTGAAGGGCAACATTTCTATTGAGCATGTGAAGACTGAAGAACAGCTAGCCGATATCTTCACAAAGCCCTTGGATGAGAAGAGATTTAGCAAGTTGCGGTGTGAGCTAAATATCCTAGAATCTTCAAATTTTCTTTGAAAAGGACACTCATCCTAACACTTATGCAAAATTCATGACTTAGATGTGCAACACATGAAGAAACGTTTTTCTTCAATCAATGAAGAATAACACTCTAAGTGTGAAGAAATTAACGAAGAATTGATTCTCAGAACCCTACGATAATTGTATGCGGTGTCTGAAATCATCATTCTTATACGGTGGGTCACGCCACTACCAAAAGTTGAATTTCCTCAGTTGTTCATATTCTTCAACTTTGCATTGTCTTCACTGTTTCCGTCGTTTTTCTTCATTGGCTATATATATATGAGTTTATGTCCTCTACAGCATTCACTTATTGCTAATTCTTCAAGTTGGTTTTCCTGCTAAGTGAATGTGATTGGACCCTTTCCCCCTCTATGCTATACTCAACCCAATCTGTTCACAAATTCTTCATGTGCGTTCTATTTGAAACTCGTTCAAAATCTTCACTGTGTCCTTGTCAACTGAAGAAATTGTGAACGGAACTTTAAAACCTATCTTATCTAAATTTTCGGCTTTGCCGCTCAAACCGTTCCGCATCCCACGATACACTTATCCTTTCACCCACGATCGCACACGATCTCCACCTCTCAGTACGTGGGTGACACATGTCAAGCGAATGAGAAGGGTTAGGGGCACGTTCATCCAATTTCTTCGGGCGAACAATTTTTCACCATGGCTATAAATACCCCTCTTCCCCTTCCTCACTTCTTGTACTCCGCTCGACCTCTCTCCAGCTCGAGCTTCTCAAACCCTAGCACTGCCGCTTCTTCATCGTCGCCGGGGAGGAAGAGCTTCACTGCCTCGACCTCCTCGCGCCGTCGTACTCACGCCGGCCGCGGAAATCTTCACTCCGCCGCCGCCGTAGCCGTCTTCCTCCGCTGAGTTAGGGCATGGAAGATCTACACAGACAAACTTCACCTCTACACCTCACTGTTCGTCGTGTTCTTCATCCAGGGTAATTAAAAGTTACTTTTACTGCCCTCGTTGATTCGAATGATTATCTACAAAATTTTCAAAGGTGTTTTTCTTCATATCTTCACACACTAAAACACCTCTCATATCATCTGTTCTTGATTCGTTTCTCTAAGCTATGTTTTTTCGGATTCCTCAAATGTGTGGATTTTTGATCTACACATCTCTGGAACCTAAGACAAAGAATTCTTAGTGAAATTCTTCAAGACTAATCTGGTCAAATTCCTCAAACTTGTTCTTTTTACAAAACCTTCTGAGAACGCATATGGCCTCTCCAAAATTCCTCGCAACTATACTTTGTTCACAGGTACTCATGTCAGCTGCTGAATCACTAGGTTCTCATCAACTTAACTCATTTGCAGTGTTCCTCGAAGAAAAGTTGCATACTTCTTCAGAGAATTCAACTGTTCAAATTCCTCAACTGAAGAAAATGGCTGGCGGTAAGAAGCCATAGAAAGGAGGAAAGAGAGCTGAGGTCAACACAACGTTTGAAATCCCTGATGACATATACAAGGATTACTGCACTCCTGATGAGGCCAAGTTTGGAAAAGAGGACAAAAATCAGCGCAAGGTGCGCATACAGAGGATAAAAAGGAGATGGGTGTCGGTGTCAAAACCGGCAGATCTCGGGTAGGGGGTCCCGAACTGTGCGTCTAGGCCGGATGGTAACAGGAGGCAGGGAACACGATGTTTTACCCAGGTTCGGGCCCTCTTGATGGAGGTAAAACCCTACGTCCTGCTTGATTAATATTGATGATATGGGTAGTACAAGAGTAGATCTACCACGAGATCAAGGAGGCTAAACCCTAGAAGCTAGCCTACGGTATGATTGTTGTATATGGAGTTGGTTGCCTATGGACTACAACCCTCCGGTTTATATAGACACCAGATAGGGTTAGGGTTACATAAAGTCGGTTACAATGGTAGGAGATCTTGAATATCCGCATCGCCAAGCTTGCCTTCCACGCCAAGGAAAGTCCTATCCGGACACGGGACGAAGTCTTCAATCTTGTATCTTCATAGTCCAGGAGTCCGGCTGAAGGTATAGTCTGGCTACCCGAACACCCCATAATCCAGGACTCCCTCAGTAGCCCCTGAACCAGGCTTCAATGACGACGAGTCCGGCACGCAAATTGTCTTCGGCATTGCAAGGCGGGTTCCTCCTCCAAATTCTTCATAGAAGATTGTAAACACCAAGAGTAGTGTCCGGCTCTGCAAAATAAGCTTCCACATATTTCCCTAGAGAGAATAATATTAACACAAATCAAATCTGCTGACGTATTCCGCAGTGCGTCACCACACTATAGCCAAGTCCTTCATTCGAATCGTTTTCACTTTTCCACCTCAGCGTGTTTTGTGAGGCGGTTTCCTTGGCACGTCTTGTCAAAGCAGAGATCGTGTGCCCCTCTTTTACGGGATTCTCATCAATACGGACGTGGGTAACCCAATCGTGCCCGTTAGCATGTTTTCTCGATTAAAGGCGAGTCCCAAACGGTTACGGGGAGGGCTCCTGGTATTCAACCTCCTATAGAGAGACCAGGGCCTTACTCCTTTTCTCCAATCCCAAAACAAGTTCGCCCGTCGCCTCGAGTTCCAACACCCTAGGCTCCATATTCCGGGCGCCTCAGACCTTCGACAATGTACGGTTCCGACCTTCAAGGACGATGGATGCCCTCCTCTGTCACGGAGGAGGACGTGCTAAAGTTGAGAGAGGCTAAGTTCTTGACCGCCGAAATTTCGCACAGGTTGCCTGCTCAAAGGCAGGCTATCCCCAGTCCCCAGCCCGGTGAGAGCGTAGTGTTCGTGTCTCACTTCCTTCAGGGTTTAGGCTTCCCGATGGACCCCTTTGTGAGGGGGCTACTGTTTTATTACGGGCTGGAATTCCATGACTTAGCTCCGGAGTCCATCCTCCATATCTCCTCGTTTATCGTTGTATGCGAAGCATTCCTCCGTGTTACCCCTCACTTCGGATTATGGCTCAAGACTTTCAAAGTGGAGCCGAAGATGATCAAGGGACGGCACGCAGAGTGCGGAGGCGCTGTTATAAGCAAAAATGTTGATGCTCCATGGCCCGACGGCTCTTTTCAAGAGGAGCTAGGCTTGTGGCAACGAGAGTGGTTTTATATCACCACTTCCCGGAGCACCAAGTGGGTGGCGCTTCCTGCCTTTCGCTCGGGTCCCCCACCACGGCTAGCGTCATGGGTTAACAGAGGGTTAGATTGGGGTTTGCCCAAAGACGTGCCCCTATTACAGGGCCGAATTAAGGATCTCTTGGAAGGAGACCTCAGCTTGGTCAAGGTGATGCAGGTCATGCTGATTCGCCGAATATTGCCCGGCAAACGTCGCCCCCTTCACCTGTGGGAGTTTAATCCAGAGGGACCACGAGCTCTCTAGAACTTTATGGGCGCAACGCCCGCGGAGATGTATAGACTGTTCTTCGGATCACAAGAGATGTGTCCGGATTTAACCGAGGACGCAGGCCTAAGCTGCCATCGCTCGGATACTCAAGTAAGCAACCTTGTGCCCGGACCTTCTATCCGTATGATTGTCATAAACTTGCCCCTAAAAGATCCGTCCTTTTAAACAGGAGTGGATAGCGAAGGCAAAGCTGATCGGGTGTCCGGCTCCCCTTCCTGAAACCAGGCCGGATCCCGTGCTGGTCAGGATGCTGGAGATAATGCCTTTGGAGGGAGAGGACAAGGAAGCTATGGCCTCCTCGAAGGAGGCTTCTCCGAAGGGAGGAACCGACAATTCCTCTCCTAAGGGGAAGAAGAGAGCCGCCTCTGACGACCCGGAAACCATGGCCTCGAAACGGGGGAGAAAATCCTCGTCAGAGGGTCCAACGCCAGGGAGTTCCTCGGCCGGACTACGCCCTCAAGGGGATCAGCCCTCCAGCGAGCCGTAAGTGGAGAAAAGATTTTCCTTTTGAGGGATGAGGGAAGTCCTTGATTTATATCTGAGAAGATTAACCAAACCTTTATCTTGTAGCTCGGACCTCAGCCCTTCTCAGTAGAGCTCGTCTTCGGGGGATCTCCTTCCGGAGATGATGGAGAGCGGGACGCCTCCCCCTGCCGTGCCGCCTAGCGAGGCGGGCGACCCTGAGGTGTCGTCGCGGAGGGTTTCTCCAAATCCGGCAGGGGCGGAAGGTGGCTATGCGGCCCCCTGAGGCTCTCCGCGTCCGGCCTTTGAAAGAGGTCATGGGACGAGCCCGACACCGTCTGGTGCTTGGCCAGAGGAGCTAAAGATTCTGCTGGGGCGAGCTTCTATCTCAGAGGAGCACCGCGCATTGATGGGCACGGTGATTGAAAGGATTTCATCCGTAGAGAGCGGATTGTATGAGGCCGTCAAAAGTTTACTGACGGGTTTCGAGGTACATTAGATAATGTATACTTTTGTCAGTTGTGCATGAATAAGATGCGCCCTGTGTAGATAGTAGCCCCTGAGACTCTGCGCGTCGTCAAGAAATGACGGCACACGGAGGATCATAATCCCAGGTCTAAGATGTCGCCTTTGAATGTAGGCGGCAGGGTGTCCGGAATCGAGCCAAACTAACGATTTTGCCGAACTAAAGCGACAACTGGACGTGGCAGATGCCGACATCACGCTTGTCGATAAGCGGCTTGATGAGGCTCAAGGTATGTAATTCCTCGGGCGACATTAGGTAAGAACAGTTTTATGCCTGTGTCTTACGATGTGTGTGCTTGACGCAGATGGTGCGGCCGCCGTGGAGAGTCTTAGGGCAGAACTTGCCCGAGCTAAAGAACAAGCCAGCGAAAGTGATGTGGCCACCAGGAAATCCCTTGAAGAGCTAAGAGCCGAACAGGCTGCTCATTGCCGAAGCAAAGAAGAGATGGCCGAGATGACTGAAAAGTTAAAAAGCGCTACAGACCGTCCACTGGCAGTGGATGATCGTTTGGCTCAATGG
>NW_021271487.1:0-6123 GCF_002162155.2 Triticum dicoccoides
ACTTTATATCAAATGGATGTGAAAAGTGCATTCCTCAATGGTAAGCTTGAGGAAGAAGTATATGTTGCTCAACCCCCAGGTTTTGAAGATCCAAAGAATCCTGACAAAGTCTTCAGACTCAACAAGGCCCTCTATGGCCTCAAGCAGGCCCCACGGGCGTGGTATGATACCTTGAAGGAATTCTTCATGAAGAAAGGCTTCAAACCCGGTTCACTCGACCCTACTCTTTTCACTAAATCTTATGATGGTGAATGTTTGTGTGCCAAATATATGTTGATGATATTATCTTTGGCTGTAGTGACCAACATTATAGTGATGAATTTGCCTATATGATGAGTGAAGAATATCAAATGTCTATGATGGGAGAGTTGAAATTCTTCTTAGGTCTTCAAATTCGTCAACAACACAGTGGCATATTCATATCTCAGGAGAAATACCTCAAGGATGTACTGAGGAAATTCAGCATGCAAGATTGCAAAGGCGTCAAAATTCCTATGCCCACAAATGGCCATCTGTGCACTGATGAAAATGGTATCGACTTCGATCATAAGGTATACCGCTCCATGATTGGCTCTTTATTGTACTTATGTGCATCTAGGCCAGATATAATGCTTAGTGTTTGCATGTGTGCCCGATTTCAAGCTACGCCGAAGGAATCACACCATAAGGCTGTGAAGCATATTCTTCGATATCCAGCTCACACACCAACACTTGGATTATGGTACCCCAAGGGCTCGGCTTTTGATCTCATTGGATATTCTGACTCTGACTATGCTGGTGATCATGTGGACCACAAGTCAACATCTGGTACATGTCATTTCCTTGGACGATCTTTGGTCTGTTGGTCCTCAAAGAAACAGAACTGCGTATCACTATCTACTGCTGAAGCTGAGTACATTGCCGCTGGTTCTTTCTGTGCTCAATTGCTATGGATGAAGCAAACTCTCAAGGACTATGACGTCAACATGAAGAATGTGCCTCTCTTCTGTGACAATGAGAGTGCCATCAAGATCGCTCACAACCCAGTTTAGAACTCGAAGACTAAGCACATTCAGATTCGTCATCATTTTCTTCATGATCATGTGTTGAAGGGCAACATTTCTATTGAGCATGTGAAGACTGAAGAACAGCTAGCCGATATCTTCACAAAGCCCTTGGATGAGAAGAGATTTAGCAAGTTGCGGTGTGAGCTAAATATCCTAGAATCTTCAAATTTTCTTTGAAAAGGACACTCATCCTAACACTTATGCAAAATTCATGACTTAGATGTGCAACACATGAAGAAACGTTTTTCTTCAATCAATGAAGAATAACACTCTAAGTGTGAAGAAATTAACGAAGAATTGATTCTCAGAACCCTACGATAATTGTATGCGGTGTCTGAAATCATCATTCTTATACGGTGGGTCACGCCACTACCAAAAGTTGAATTTCCTCAGTTGTTCATATTCTTCAACTTTGCATTGTCTTCACTGTTTCCGTCGTTTTTCTTCATTGGCTATATATATATGAGTTTATGTCCTCTACAGCATTCACTTATTGCTAATTCTTCAAGTTGGTTTTCCTGCTAAGTGAATGTGATTGGACCCTTTCCCCCTCTATGCTATACTCAACCCAATCTGTTCACAAATTCTTCATGTGCGTTCTATTTGAAACTCGTTCAAAATCTTCACTGTGTCCTTGTCAACTGAAGAAATTGTGAACGGAACTTTAAAACCTATCTTATCTAAATTTTCGGCTTTGCCGCTCAAACCGTTCCGCATCCCACGATACACTTATCCTTTCACCCACGATCGCACACGATCTCCACCTCTCAGTACGTGGGTGACACATGTCAAGCGAATGAGAAGGGTTAGGGGCACGTTCATCCAATTTCTTCGGGCGAACAATTTTTCACCATGGCTATAAATACCCCTCTTCCCCTTCCTCACTTCTTGTACTCCGCTCGACCTCTCTCCAGCTCGAGCTTCTCAAACCCTAGCACTGCCGCTTCTTCATCGTCGCCGGGGAGGAAGAGCTTCACTGCCTCGACCTCCTCGCGCCGTCGTACTCACGCCGGCCGCGGAAATCTTCACTCCGCCGCCGCCGTAGCCGTCTTCCTCCGCTGAGTTAGGGCATGGAAGATCTACACAGACAAACTTCACCTCTACACCTCACTGTTCGTCGTGTTCTTCATCCAGGGTAATTAAAAGTTACTTTTACTGCCCTCGTTGATTCGAATGATTATCTACAAAATTTTCAAAGGTGTTTTTCTTCATATCTTCACACACTAAAACACCTCTCATATCATCTGTTCTTGATTCGTTTCTCTAAGCTATGTTTTTTCGGATTCCTCAAATGTGTGGATTTTTGATCTACACATCTCTGGAACCTAAGACAAAGAATTCTTAGTGAAATTCTTCAAGACTAATCTGGTCAAATTCCTCAAACTTGTTCTTTTTACAAAACCTTCTGAGAACGCATATGGCCTCTCCAAAATTCCTCGCAACTATACTTTGTTCACAGGTACTCATGTCAGCTGCTGAATCACTAGGTTCTCATCAACTTAACTCATTTGCAGTGTTCCTCGAAGAAAAGTTGCATACTTCTTCAGAGAATTCAACTGTTCAAATTCCTCAACTGAAGAAAATGGCTGGCGGTAAGAAGCCATAGAAAGGAGGAAAGAGAGCTGAGGTCAACACAACGTTTGAAATCCCTGATGACATATACAAGGATTACTGCACTCCTGATGAGGCCAAGTTTGGAAAAGAGGACAAAAATCAGCGCAAGGTGCGCATACAGAGGATAAAAAGGAGATGGGTGTCGGTGTCAAAACCGGCAGATCTCGGGTAGGGGGTCCCGAACTGTGCGTCTAGGCCGGATGGTAACAGGAGGCAGGGAACACGATGTTTTACCCAGGTTCGGGCCCTCTTGATGGAGGTAAAACCCTACGTCCTGCTTGATTAATATTGATGATATGGGTAGTACAAGAGTAGATCTACCACGAGATCAAGGAGGCTAAACCCTAGAAGCTAGCCTACGGTATGATTGTTGTATATGGAGTTGGTTGCCTATGGACTACAACCCTCCGGTTTATATAGACACCAGATAGGGTTAGGGTTACATAAAGTCGGTTACAATGGTAGGAGATCTTGAATATCCGCATCGCCAAGCTTGCCTTCCACGCCAAGGAAAGTCCTATCCGGACACGGGACGAAGTCTTCAATCTTGTATCTTCATAGTCCAGGAGTCCGGCTGAAGGTATAGTCTGGCTACCCGAACACCCCATAATCCAGGACTCCCTCAGTAGCCCCTGAACCAGGCTTCAATGACGACGAGTCCGGCACGCAAATTGTCTTCGGCATTGCAAGGCGGGTTCCTCCTCCAAATTCTTCATAGAAGATTGTAAACACCAAGAGTAGTGTCCGGCTCTGCAAAATAAGCTTCCACATATTTCCCTAGAGAGAATAATATTAACACAAATCAAATCTGCTGACGTATTCCGCAGTGCGTCACCACACTATAGCCAAGTCCTTCATTCGAATCGTTTTCACTTTTCCACCTCAGCGTGTTTTGTGAGGCGGTTTCCTTGGCACGTCTTGTCAAAGCAGAGATCGTGTGCCCCTCTTTTACGGGATTCTCATCAATACGGACGTGGGTAACCCAATCGTGCCCGTTAGCATGTTTTCTCGATTAAAGGCGAGTCCCAAACGGTTACGGGGAGGGCTCCTGGTATTCAACCTCCTATAGAGAGACCAGGGCCTTACTCCTTTTCTCCAATCCCAAAACAAGTTCGCCCGTCGCCTCGAGTTCCAACACCCTAGGCTCCATATTCCGGGCGCCTCAGACCTTCGACAATGTACGGTTCCGACCTTCAAGGACGATGGATGCCCTCCTCTGTCACGGAGGAGGACGTGCTAAAGTTGAGAGAGGCTAAGTTCTTGACCGCCGAAATTTCGCACAGGTTGCCTGCTCAAAGGCAGGCTATCCCCAGTCCCCAGCCCGGTGAGAGCGTAGTGTTCGTGTCTCACTTCCTTCGGGGGTTAGGCTTCCCGATGGACCCCTTTGTGAGGGGGCTACTGTTTTATTACGGGCTGGAATTCCATGACTTAGCTCCGGAGTCCATCCTCCATATCTCCTCGTTTATCGTTGTATGCGAAGCATTCCTCCGTGTTACCCCTCACTTCGGATTATGGCTCAAGACTTTCAAAGTGGAGCCGAAGATGATCAAGGGACGGCACGCAGAGTGCGGAGGCGCTGTTATAAGCAAAAATGTTGATGCTCCATGGCCCGACGGCTCTTTTCAAGAGGAGCTAGGCTTGTGGCAACGAGAGTGGTTTTATATCACCACTTCCCGGAGCACCAAGTGGGTGGCGCTTCCTGCCTTTCGCTCGGGTCCCCCACCACGGCTAGCGTCATGGGTTAACAGAGGGTTAGATTGGGGTTTGCCCAAAGACGTGCCCCTATTACAGGGCCGAATTAAGGATCTCTTGGAAGGAGACCTCAGCTTGGTCAAGGTGATGCAGGTCATGCTGATTCGCCGAATATTGCCCGGCAAACGTCGCCCCCTTCACCTGTGGGAGTTTAATCCAGAGGGACCACGAGCTCTCTAGAACTTTATGGGCGCAACGCCCGCGGAGATGTATAGACTGTTCTTCGGATCACAAGAGATGTGTCCGGATTTAACCGAGGACGCAGGCCTAAGCTGCCATCGCTCGGATACTCAAGTAAGCAACCTTGTGCCCGGACCTTCTATCCGTATGATTGTCATAAACTTGCCCCTAAAAGATCCGTCCTTTTAAACAGGAGTGGATAGCGAAGGCAAAGCTGATCGGGTGTCCGGCTCCCCTTCCTGAAACCAGGCCGGATCCCGTGCTGGTCAGGATGCTGGAGATAATGCCTTTGGAGGGAGAGGACAAGGAAGCTATGGCCTCCTCGAAGGAGGCTTCTCCGAAGGGAGGAACCGACAATTCCTCTCCTAAGGGGAAGAAGAGAGCCGCCTCTGACGACCCGGAAACCATGGCCTCGAAACGGGGGAGAAAATCCTCGTCAGAGGGTCCAACGCCAGGGAGTTCCTCGGCCGGACTACGCCCTCAAGGGGATCAGCCCTCCAGCGAGCCGTAAGTGGAGAAAAGATTTTCCTTTTGAGGGATGAGGGAAGTCCTTGATTTATATCTGAGAAGATTAACCAAACCTTTATCTTGTAGCTCGGACCTCAGCCCTTCTCAGTAGAGCTCGTCTTCGGGGGATCTCCTTCCGGAGATGATGGAGAGCGGGACGCCTCCCCCTGCCGTGCCGCCTAGCGAGGCGGGCGACCCTGAGGTGTCGTCGCGGAGGGTTTCTCCAAATCCGGCAGGGGCGGAAGGTGGCTATGCGGCCCCCTGAGGCTCTCCGCGTCCGGCCTTTGAAAGAGGTCATGGGACGAGCCCGACACCGTCTGGTGCTTGGCCAGAGGAGCTAAAGATTCTGCTGGGGCGAGCTTCTATCTCAGAGGAGCACCGCGCATTGATGGGCACGGTGATTGAAAGGATTTCATCCGTAGAGAGCGGATTGTATGAGGCCGTCAAAAGTTTACTGACGGGTTTCGAGGTACATTAGATAATGTATACTTTTGTCAGTTGTGCATGAATAAGATGCGCCCTGTGTAGATAGTAGCCCCTGAGACTCTGCGCGTCGTCAAGAAATGACGGCACACGGAGGATCATAATCCCAGGTCTAAGATGTCGCCTTTGAATGTAGGCGGCAGGGTGTCCGGAATCGAGCCAAACTAACGATTTTGCCGAACTAAAGCGACAACTGGACGTGGCAGATGCCGACATCACGCTTGTCGATAAGCGGCTTGATGAGGCTCAAGGTATGTAATTCCTCGGGCGACATTAGGTAAGAACAGTTTTATGCCTGTGTCTTACGATGTGTGTGCTTGACGCAGATGGTGCGGCCGCCGTGGAGAGTCTTAGGGCAGAACTTGCCCGAGCTAAAGAACAAGCCAGCGAAAGTGATGTGGCCACCAGGAAATCCCTTGAAGAGCTAAGAGCCGAACAGGCTGCTCATTGCCGAAGCAAAGAAGAGATGGCCGAGATGACTGAAAAGTTAAAAAGCGCTACAGACCGTCCACTGGCAGTGGATGATCGTTTGGCTCAATGG
>NW_021271488.1:0-3485 GCF_002162155.2 Triticum dicoccoides
TGGGCTCGTCGGATATGGATAGCGATCCACTTCCAACCGCCACCTCCCCTTGCCCTACGGACAACGCCGAGGTATTGTCTCAAGAGGCACCGGGTCAAGGGGAGACAGTCCCGGAGGCACCTCGAGGCGACCTCCCAGATTCCAGGAGCAGAGGGAGCAAGGCTCCCGAGGGCTCCGAGTTTGTCCCTCAGCCGAACACCGCGCCGGAACCTCTAGTGGTTCCGGACTTAGGCAGGCGGCCTCCTTCCAAGAGGGGCAAGACACCTATGCCGGTGACCTCTATCCATCCAGAGGCATCGGACACTCTGCTGGGAGCGCTTCGCAGCGCTTCCATCGACGAAGAGCACTGCACTATTATGAGTGCGGTGATCTAGAAGGTTCAGTCCGCCAAGAGCGGACTGACTGAAGCCTGTGCCAGCCTTCTGACAGGCTTTGAGCTAAGTGTATAGGAAAAATATTACCGCATAGACAGTAGCCCCTGATGCTCTGTTCGGTGTTCACAAAGAAAAGCTGAACAGAGGATCAAACAATATCGCAGTAGTCTAATATAAGTATGTCTATATGCGTATGCAGGCTTCGCTGCTGGCCTCTGCCGCACTGAAGCAGGACCTCGAAGGGTCCAAGGAAGAGCTCGGCCTTGCCAAAAGGCAGCTCGAGGAGAACAAAGGTAAGTAGTACCTAGTCTATGGATATATATAAAAAGAATGCGATTGCAAAATGACAGGATCATCGCAAATTTGCCAGGGGCCACGACCGAGGTGGCGACCCTGAAGCAAGCACTATCCAAGGCCGAAGACAAAGCGTCCAAGGAGCGCACCGAGCGGGAAAGACATGAGGCACGGGTAGGCGAGGTGCAGCAAGAGCTCAACGCTCTCGTGACGAAGCATGAGGCGTTGGAGTTTGACTTGAAGATGCGAGAGTCCGAGCTTGCCATCGCCCTTGAAAGTGCAAAGAGTGCCAAGGCCGAAGCACGGAAGGCCCTCCAAGAGATTGATGCGATGAAGAAGATAGCGGCGGGTAAGGCATTCTATATGCAAAGCAAGCATGTGAAAGTGAACTACTTGTTACTTACCTGAATTCGGAGCTCTCCAGGAGCATTTGCAGATTTTCCCCGCAGCGTGTCGGATGCCGCCCAGTTTTACCAGGCCGAGGAGGGAAGCTCAACAGAGAAGTTGTTCTGGTCTCAGTATACTGGGACTGAACACCCGATGCCTCTGAGCGACCAGCTGAAGCAATTGGTCGAGCTGCACAAGGCGGCCGAACAGGCCATGAAGGGCTTTATAGTCCGGATGTGGCCTGGCGACGCCCTTTCCAACAGCTACTTCGGCCTGGTGAGGCGGCTTGTGGATGCCTTCACACGGCTTGTGGATGCCTTCACACGGCTTGTGGATGCCTTCACACGGCTTGTGGATGCCTTCACACGGCTTGATGTCCATTCAAATACTATACTCCTCTGCGCAAGTCCACACTAATCGTCTCACCCTGTACCTGAACCTGAGGGAGTAATTGGCGTCGACCGATCCATCCATCATGGCAGCCACGCAGAACTAGAGGAGACAATCCACATGTTTTTCGGCAGGAGCCATTTTCCACAGCGGAGCTTGGATTCGATGAATTTGCTGCTCGGTTTCGGACACAGTTCCCCTAAAACGTCCATGTCCTGAGGCTAATTAGACTTGTCGTGCCAAGAAAATCATCGTCCGAACATTTTTGGGGTCTTCCTTTGTTTTTTGTTACTCAACATCCCTGAAAAGGGCTCCCTGCCCCCTCGCCTGGCACGAGGCGCCGATCCATCGGAAGATACAGCCGCTCTCCCAAGAGCTAAGATGAGTAACCACCACTGTCGGTGTCAAAACTGGCGGATCTCGGGTAGGGGGTCCCGAACTGTGCGTCTAAGGCGGATGGTAACAGAAGGCAGAGGACACGATGTTTTACCCGGGTTCGGGCCCTCTTGATGGAGGTAAAACCCTACGTCCTGCTTGATTTATTCTTGATGATATGAGTATTACAAGAGTTAATCTACCACGAGATCGGAGAGACTAAACCCTAGAAGCTAGCCTATGGTATGATTGTATGTTGTCCTACGGACTAAAACCCTCTGGTTTATATAGACACCGGAGGGGGCTAGGGTTACACAAGGTCGGTTACAAAGGAGGAGATATACATATCCGAATTGACTGGCTTGCCTTCCACGCCAAGTAGAGTCCTATCCAGACACGAGACGAAGTCTTCAATCTTGTATCTTCATAATCCAACAGTCCGGTCAAAGGATATAGTCCGGCTGTCCGGAGACCCCCTAATCCAGGACTCTCTCAGTAGCCCCTGAACCAGGCTTCAATGACGATGAGTCCGGCGCGCAGTATTGTTTTCGGCATTGCAAGGCGGGTTCCTCATCTGAATACACCACGAAAGAATTTGAATACAAGGATAGTGTTCGACCCTGCAAAATAAGTTCCACATACCATCGTAGAGAGAATAATATTTCCACACATCTAATCAGCTGACTTGTTTTTGGCAACATGACATTATGCCATGGCCCGGTGATTATTCGAACCGTTTCTTTTAACCAGCCCCGCACATAACGCGAGGCAGTTTCTTGACACGTCTTGTCAAAGCAGAGATTGTGTTCCCCTTATTACGGGATTTCCATCAATACAGGTGTGGGTAACCCAACCGGGCCATCGATTACGGCGCTTGGGGGATAAGCGAGTTTTATCAGGCTAGTGTGGCGCATAGTTTCGGCCGCCCTTATAAAAGGACAATGTTTAACCTTTTTCTACCCACGCCTTCTTCCTCCTTGCTCATCCATTCTTGTGCACTCGAGCTCCAACGCCCAAGTCCACATCCTTCCCCTCAACCTTCTCCAATCATGTCCGGAGCGGGAGGCAAATGGATGGCTTCCTCCGTTACGGAGGGACACATCAAGAAGCTGCGTGGAGCCGGATACTTAACGCGAATATCGCGCATCGGCTGCCCGCTGCCGGGCAGATCGTTCCTACCCCTGAACCTCACGAGAGGGTAGTTTTCTCCACCACTTCCTCCGCGGACTGGGGTTTCCCCTTTATCCATTCGTCCATGGTCTCATGTTCTACTATGGGCTGAACTTCCACGATCTGGCCCCGAACTTCATCCTCAACATTTCGGCATTCATAGTCGTGTGTGAGGCTTTCCTCCGCATCCGGCCCCACTTCGGCCTGTGGTTAAAGACCTTCAATATCAAACCGAAGGTGGTGGGAGGCCAACAAGCAGAATGCGGCGGAGCCATGGTGGGCAAGATGCCCAATGTTATATGGCCCGAAGGCTCCTTCGTGGAGACCATAAAGGGGTGGCAATCGGCGTGGTTCTACATCACCGAGCCACGCGACATCAACTGGGTGGCTGCCCCCGAGTTTCGATCCGGAATCCCCACGCGGCTCACCTCCTGGAAAGAGAAGGGCCTGTCCTGGGGTTCATCGATGGAGCTGGATGGACTCCAGAAATGTATC
>NW_021271489.1:0-2441 GCF_002162155.2 Triticum dicoccoides
CGCCGACTCGCTAGTCGATCTACGCCGGCCGTCACCGTCCTCTCCGATCGGGACACCTGCATCGCCCTTACTCGGCGGCCTCGCGCCATACGGCGACCCATCATAGCCACCGTTCGCGCGCGGTCCACCCTTCGATCCACTCCACCCGCCTCTGCCGTGTCTGCACGTCGGCCCACCCTTCGATCCATGCCACCCGCCTCCGCCGCGTCTGCACGTCGCGAACCCGCGGTCTGCGTCGTCGGCCTCGTCCCCGGCTGCGTCGGGCCAACTGTGTCAATCTCGTTGGCTGCCTAAGATTGGGCGCCGCTACTATGTTGGTCGCTCGGGCCTCGTTGCTCGGGCATCGGCGCTACTTTGGCAGTCCGGGTGCCGGTGCTGACGTGCTCGTCCGCACGACGTCCCACGCTATCACTTTCGTCTTCATCTTGGACTCTGCCGCCACCCCGCGTCCACCAAGCGGCGTCCCCGACATCACGCGCGATTGGCTTGATCACCTGCTCGCCACCGTGGTCCGCCTTATCCATGCCACGTGACCGACATGGCCCGTCTATAGCTCCCGCCTCCGCAGGTTCCGTGAAGATCGTCCCCGAGTTCAGCGCGCCCTTCCACCGATCGAGCAATGGGTCGCCGCTCTGTCGCCCCATCGGACCGCGGCGCCGCCGCCCCATGGTTCTTCTGGCGGCTGCAACGACTCACGCGTCGCCAGTGCATCGCCCCTTCAGGCCATAGTGCCGCGATATGCGGTCCCTGCAGTTGCACTGACCCGCGCTCCACCGCAGCACCGCCCCTTTGGGCTATAGTGCAGCGGCCCGCGGTACCCGCCGCAACCCAGAGGTCTTCCCATCATCGCCCCGACCCGCCTAGTGCCGCCGCGTCGCCCCTTTGAGCCATGGCACCGCGGCCCGCAGCCCACCGCCGTCCCCGCGCGTCGGCCTCTTGTGGTATGCGCCGCACTCCTCCCTTGCCGCCGGAACGCCACCGTATGTGCCGATCTTCGTCACACTGTCGGCTTCCTCACCTATTTCGAGCACCGCCGCCGCGCAACTAACCTAGCATCCACCGCTGTCGTCAGGCCGCCGCCGCAATTAACCACTTACTAAATAAACTAGTTCTATTAAGCACTTACTATAACTAAACTAGTTCTATTAACCACTTACTAATCTATTACCCTAATTCTGTCCTAAATTTTCTTGCCTCTATTACCCTATCCACGTCGAAGTGTCAATTGATGCGGAGGTGCTATGGGTTTGATGATAGCCACCATGAAATGCTCGTGCGCACATGGCGGTGCATGTGTCAGCGTGAATTATGTGCGGGGCAGTCGGGGCCCGTGATGTCGTTGCCCGCCAGGAGAAAACTCCGAGGGTCGAGCGCATACACAGCCATTAATAGCAAAATTTAGGTTACTATACTAAGAAAATTGGCTGCCACGCAAGTTAAGGCTTGCTGTTGTTGTTGCCATCTAGTAGAACCCTGACATTCTCGGTCTAAGACTTTGGGATCACTTATTAGCATGTTCCCAAAACTCCTGCCGCTAGAAATGAAGCCAAAGTGAGGACGAAAAGCATGTTAGGATTTTCCATACAACATTTAAAGTGCTTCGAAACTCAGTTTCAAGTAAAAAGGATGCATTATCTGTAATACAGTTATAAATTTAGTAAAATGTAGTGCTTTGAAACACGGTTCAAAATGGAGCGTACAAACAGAGTTACAAATATTCTAGGAGACCTCAGCTGCCCTTGTCTTAAGGATTTTCTCAAAAATAACTTAGAGGTAAACAACCTACACATTACGAGATCGGCCCAGTATGAGGAGCCGCTCAGCTACCTCCATCATCGTTGGCCTTTGGTCTACATCAAGGCTAAGGCACTCCACAACCATACATGCTAGACTATCAAGAAGCTCCAAATCCTTTGTTATTGTAATGTCCTTGTCAAAAAACTCAGTCACTTTCTTATGTTTCTTGTGAGCTTCAAGAAAGCTCTTTACCAAGCTATTATTCTCAGAATGTATGGCCCTCCTGCTACTAATAAGCTCCAGGATCACAATCCCGAAACTATAGACATCACTTTTTTCAGTGAGTAGCCCTTCTTGTAGATATATTGGATCCATATAATTCATGTCACCGATGACTGATCCAGTGTGTTCTTTGTCTCTCTGAATCAACCTAGATATACCAAAGTCCGAAACCTTGGGTACAAAGTTATCATCCAATAGTATATTTGCTGGTTTCACATCACCATGTAGAATTGTAATATTGGCTTTTGAATGCATATAAGCTAGACCATCCGCAGATTGTGCAGCAATACTTAAACGTGTATTCAAGTTGAGAGCTACCTTGTTATTGCTGCTGTGAAGGATGTCATGGAGGCTACCTTGGGAGATGAACTCGTAGACGAGCATGGGGGCATCAACTTCAAGGCAACAACCAATGAGCCTAA
>NW_021271490.1:0-1018 GCF_002162155.2 Triticum dicoccoides
GTTCAACATATTTCTTCCGGATAACCCATGCAGAAAGGTAGAACTGACAGAGTCACAACATAGCATGGAGAACTCATCGAGAGCACTCTTGTTGTCATCTTTTGGTTCAGAAGAACTCCTGCCAAGAATGGTTCATGGTAATTGGAAGAAGAATGTACCACGAACCTCGAGAACTATCGCAAAGGTTACTAATATCCTAAAGGAACTAGCAAACACTATCAACATGAGGTAAGTAGAGTGAATCTCGGGTTCAAAACCCAGGAGTAGAATACCTACTACTAAGTAGCATCACGGAATGCTTTCGAGAATAAAGGCCAGAATCATCACACTAGGACACAAATCATGGCTAGACCACTAGATGATCCCCTGAGACACCTAGGGTCATAATAATAATTCCAACATAAATGTCAAGGCAATAGAATACCTCAACTCAACAATTAGTGTGATTGAGCTGGCATAAAGGAACATCGAAACCAGAGGGAAAGGATTTTGCAAATGCATCAGAGTATTTAGAAACCTGGGATGACTCGGACAGCATAACGGCTGTAAATACTCAGAAAATATTTGAGACATACTACAAAATGGTGGCATAACCACTCAGAAGCACAATATCAAGGTTCCGAGATCAACAATTAACATACGGAAGTAGTAGGAACTGAACTGAGACTTAAATCCAACAATCTTATAAGTCTACTGATTAGTAACACGTGATCCTAATAGAAAGAAGAGATAGCCTAGTTCTTAATCCCCGTAGAAGAGAAGATGATGACTCAGATCAGAAGGCCATGAGGTATAAGGAGTAAAAAGAGCCTTACGTTCCAACCCACAATCAATTCCCTTATATAACTAAAGAATTTCTAGACTCAACTTCGACCAGTTTGGCTTGGTAATCCTACAGGCAGTCAAGCTCTGATACCAACGCTGTCAGGACCCCGACTCAATGCCACATCGATCTAGCATGTAACACCTCATATCACTTTGCGGCCTCACGCACGGTATTCCCACGGGTGTCGCCTTA
>NW_021271491.1:0-1421 GCF_002162155.2 Triticum dicoccoides
AAGTCAGCGAACTCCTGCAAAATGTTAGTGACAGCAGGAGGCAAAGAGGAAGGCACGTCCTCGAATGAAAATAATGCCTCTTTGCACACAAAAGCATAGCAAACAGATTTGCTGAAATCTAGCTCATCAATATCAGATTTGGTGGCAAATAAACATGCACTTTTCAATTTAATTTCAGAAGCAACACTAGATGGTTTATTATTAGGCTTCATTTGTTGCTCAAATTCTTTTGCCACAATCTGATTTTCACTCTTATTCGTCTCCTGTTTTGCTTTATTAGCCCTATTAATATCATCTTTCAAAATGGAATCAGGAGTCATAGGAAGCAAAGTAATATTTTTATCCTTATGAACAAGAGTATAGTGATTGTTTCTACCATGGTGTACAGAATTTTTATCAAATTGCCATGGTCTACCAAGTAATAAGGAACATGTTTGCATAGGTACCACATCACAGTCAACATAATCAGCATATCTAGAGATACTAAAATGCACACGAACAGTACGTGTTACCTTAACCTTGCCGCTGTTGTTGAACCATTGGATGTAGTAAGGATGTGGATGTGGTCTTGTGGTGAGAGAAAGCTTTTCCACCATCTCCATGCTAGCCAAGTTGTTGCAGCTCCCTCCGTCTATGATGACGCGCACAGAACGTTCCTTCACAACTCCCTTGGTATGGAACAAATTGTGCCTCTGATTTTGCTCAGCTTGTGTGACCTGCACACTCAAAACACGTTGAGCAACTAAACATTCATACCTGTCAGCGTCTCCAGGAGCCATGTATTGCGTCTCATGATCAGAATCATCTCCACCATGTTCTTCACGTGTAATAAGAGCCAATGTCTCCTCATCATAGTCACTAGCGGACTCATATCCACCATCCGCGGTAGCAATCATCACACGCGGAGATTTGCATTCTCTCGCATAATGACCTCCTCCCTTACAACGACGACAAATAATATCACTTGTGTGCCCTGTTGATGCCCTGGAAGAAGAAGAACTCTGTGCAGGCCCGGCAGGTGCGCTCTTGGCAGATAATGGTGGTTGTTCCTGTTTTCTTGTATCACGGCTGTAGGAGGCACCTGATTGAGGTGCTGGTGCAGTTGAAGTAGAAGATGCACGTGGTGTCCATGATGAAGGTCGGCCTGCAGAAAAGTTAGTTCGCCCCAATGCTTGTCGATCCTGCACTTCACGTTCAGCTTTACAAGCAAGATGGAATAAACGAGTGATATTAGTATACTCCTTATAGTCTAGAATGGTCTGAATCTCTCTATTTAATCCACCCAGAAAACGTGCAAGCATAGCTTCATTCTCCTCAACAATACCACATCTAATCATGCCAGTTTGTAATTCCTGATAATATTCTTCTACAGAATTTTTTCCTTGTCTTAAACGCTGCAATTTTTGAAGCAATTCACGTTG
>NW_021271492.1:0-1262 GCF_002162155.2 Triticum dicoccoides
CCAAAGTGGCACAGACTTACAGGGACAGGCATCCATGACCCAGCATCGAACGTGTCGGTCATCAGCGAGTGAATCCAGGCTGTAGCACTGGGCTAGCAGGACTCCGGTGAACCGGGCTGTAGCGGGCTAACAGGACTCCAGTATTCATCGCGTGACATTTCCCCGAAGGGACAGACACAGGAACGAAGAAGGACACATGCCGGCCAGCCTAAGTGTCCCGGAGCAGTAGCAAGCTACCATGGCTCGGTGGAAACACTAGGAGACATTTCCCGGTAAGAGAGGCTACCAAGGATAAACAACTAGGTTGTCAGATCCCACACATACCAAGCATTTCAATAACATACACACAATATGCTCGATATGTGCAAATACAACATGGCATCACAACATGACTCTACAACTCAAGTATTTTAATCAATAGGCTCCGAGGAGCGAGATATTATAAACATGGGTCTCACGACCCAACAATCAGAGCATACAAGTCAAAGCACAAGCGGAAGCTATCATGTCTGGGTACAGACATCTATAAATGAAAAAGGCTGAGAAGCCTGACTATCTACCAAATCCTGCCGAGGGCACAAGATCGTAGCTGAGGTAACAAGCTAAACGTCGAAGTCCACGTGGAACTACTAGTGAGACTGAAGTCTCTCTGCAAAAACATAAAATAGGCAAACGTGAGTACAAATGTACCCAGCAAGACTTACATCAGAACTAACTACATATGCATCATTTTCAACAAAGGGATGGTGGGGTTTAACTGCAGCAAGCCAGCTTTGACTCGGTGGCTATCCTAAACTACGGCTGCAAGCGACTCTTTTGAGGTGGCGCACACGAGTCCACATATTCACCATATCAATACACCACTATGGATCCGCTCCCGTCTCCCTACGAGAACGCCATCCATAGCACTCACGCTTATCTTGCGCATTTTAAAGTATCCACTTTCACTTGTCTATGAACTGATATAAGCAACCCAGAAGTCCTTTTCCGCGGACACGGCTATTCGAATAGATGATGTTAACCCTGCAGGGGTGTACTTCTTCATACATGTTTCCACCACTTAGCGTCTGCACACGACATGTGCTCGGCAGACTTCAAGCGAAAGCCGACGTGGGTGTAGACCACGACCTACCTAAACACTCAAGTCTCTAGTCCAGGTTTATCGCCTATTCGGGTTCCATCCATGAGGAGATCCGGCCGGAGTTTCGCTCACAGCCCCAAACGATGTGAACAGGGTTCCGTGACACCAAACGGGCGCCCGG
>NW_021271493.1:0-1450 GCF_002162155.2 Triticum dicoccoides
TTCCACCCTCAGTCGAGTGGTCAAGTGGAATGCGTCAACCAGATTCTAGAAGACATGCTTCGAGCCTCTGTTATCTCATTCGGAATGGACTGGGAGAAGTGCCTTCCATTTGCCGAATTCGCTTACAACAACAGCTATCAATCTAGCTTGGGTAAAGCCCCTTTTGAAGTTCTCTATGGACGACGGTGTCGAACACCCCTTAACTGGTCAGAGACCGGGGAAAGACAATTCTTTGGCCCGGATATGATTCAGGAAGCAGAAGAACAAGTTCGTATCGTCCGTGAAAAGTTGAAAACAGCCCAATCTCGTCAAAAGAGTCAATATGACCGAAAACATAAGGCTATGACTTTCGAGGTTGACGAGAAGGCTTATCTTCGGGTCACCCCTCTGAAGGGAACCCATCGTTTCGGTATCAAAGGCAAATTGGCTCCTCGTTACATTGGACCTTTTCGCATTCTCGCCAAACAAGGAGAAGTTGCCTACCAGTTGGAACTACCTCCGCACCTCTCCAGAGTCCACGATGTCTTCCACGTTTCTCAACTCAGGCGTTGCTTCTCGGATCCTATCCGTGGAGTGGACCACGAAACGCTTGATCTCCAAGATAATCTTACATATCGAGAGTACCCCATTCGTATCCTCGATCAGGCCGAACGTACCACCCGATGTCATAATATCAAGTTTCTCAAAGTACAATGGTCGCACCATTCTGAGGATGAAGCAACTTGGGAAAGGGAGGATCGTCTTCGACTCGAGTATCCCGCCTTCTTCCCGGAGGAACCCAAATCTCGGGATGAGATTCTTTTGAGTGGGGGTGAGTTGTCACACCCTAGCTAGTCATGCATTAGAGTGTTGCATCATGTTTACTCTTTCATCAGAAACTTGAAATGGGGATTTGTGGAACCCCCAGAATCATTTTTGAAAATGACCCAAATAAAAATTTCTCCAAAAGGGTCCAAGAAAATGCTCATGTTGCTCTCTGAAAATATTGGACAGAGATAAAAATCAAACCAATATTTTTAAGAGCTCATAGGTATTTATTTTGGGCATTTGGATTTAATGCATAAATATTTGCATTGGAAATATATTAGTTATATATATTAATATATGTCCAAAAATTATGCCACCTGTTGGGGAGCTCTGGAATAATATATCTAGCTCCTGCAAAAATTGGCATAAGGTAATAAAATGATTTAATATTTTATTTAAATCAAAACAAATGACAGAAATTAGAAAACAGAGATAAAAGAGGGAAACCTTACCTGGGCTTCTTACCTGGCGCCTCTGGCCCAGCAAGCCAGCCCAGCCCACCACCGCCGTCGTCCTCCTGGCGCCAGTCGGCCAGGCGTGTGGCCGGCGCGCGCGCACGGTCGGAGCGCCACGCCACCAGCTCGCCTGCCTGCCTACCCCGCCAGCGCGACGCCGCGACGGTTCTTCTCGGTGCCGCCCCGAT
>NW_021271494.1:0-1159 GCF_002162155.2 Triticum dicoccoides
GGGGGGGGCACGCCCCGAAGACGCGTCCCGCCTCTTCGGACATGCCACCACACCACCCCGCCTGTATGAGGGCCCGGTGCGACGCTCCGGTGGCATTGCTACCCCCCAATGCACCCGTCCCGCCTAACCCTGTAGCGTTTGACCACGGGATCTAGCCCTTTGACTTTGCACGGACGGGCTTTGACCAGTGGACATACCCACCCGGTTGTGTTAAGTCAGCCCATAGGAACACTTTGGAGCAACATCCGGGCCAGACCCACAGCAAGATCCCCTCCGTGTAGACCCGAGGCGTCCATTTCCCCCCTCCAGGTGCCGGCGGCGGCGCCGTCCGTGAGGGGGGCACACCGCGGACACGCGTGCCGGGCGTTTGCAACCGCCACAACACTTCCAGACTTATGAGAGGCCGCCTACGCAACATTTGGCGGCATGCTAGCCACCGGAGGCCGCCGGCCACAGCCGTAGACGCGCGAAGGGCAATCCGTGTAGAGGGAATTTTTTGGATACTTCTCCATCACCAAAAATTATGAAAAAATACCATCGTTCCAATAGCACATGTGCTCACGTCGTGCAAAAAAACTCATGATTTTATCGCGCTCCGAGTATTTAGTAATATTGACGCCGCATCGTTACCGCAGAACGTCTACTACCGTGTCATCGCCGTCCGTGAGGGGGGGGGCACGCCCCGGAGACGTGTCCCGCCTCTTCGGACATGCCACCACACCACCCCGCCTATATGAGGGCCCGGTGCAACGCTCCGGTGGCATTGCTACCCCCAGTGCACCCGTCCCGCCTAACCCTGTAGCGTTTGACCACGGGATCTAGCCCTTTGACTTTGCATGGACGGGCTTTGACCAGTCGCCACAACACTTCCAGACTTGTGAGAGGCCGCCTACGGAAGACTTGGCGGCATGCTAGCCCCCGGAGGCCGCCGGCCACAGTAGTAGACGCGCGAAGGGCAATCCGCGTAGAGGAAATTTTTCGGATACTTCTCCATCACCAAAAGTTATGAAAAAATACCATCGTTCCTATAGCACATGTGCCCACGTCGTGCAAAAAAAAACTCATTATTTTATCGTGCTCCGAGTATTTACTAATATTGACGCCACATCGTTATTGAAGAACATCTACTACGGTGTCATCGCCGTCCGTGAGGGGGGGG
>NW_021271495.1:0-869 GCF_002162155.2 Triticum dicoccoides
GTGTAACTCCTGGATACCGTAGGGGTGCTTTGGGTGTATCAAACGTCACAACGTAACTGGGTGACTATAAAGGTGCACTACAGGTATCTCCGAAAGTATCTATTGTTTTATGCGGATCGAGACTGGGATTTGTCACTCCGTGTAAGCGGAGAGGTATCTCTGGGCCCACTCGGTAGGACATCATCATATGCGCAATGTGACCAAGGAGTTGATCACGGGATGATGTGTTACGGAACGAGTAAAGTGACTTGCCGGTAACGAGATTGAACAAGGTATTGGATACCGACGATCGAGTCTCGGGCAAGTAACATACCGATAGACAAAGGGAATTGTATACGGGATTGATTAAGTCCTTGACATCGTGGTTCATCCGATGAGATCATCGTGGAACATGTGGGAGCCAACATGGGTATCCAGATCCCGTTGTTGGTTATTGACCGGAGAACGTCTCGGTCATGTCTGCATGTCTCCCGAACCCGTAGGGTCTACACACTTAAGGTTCGATGACGCTAGGGTTATAAAGGAAGCTTGTATGTGGTTACCGAATGTTGTTCGGAGTCCCGGATGAGATCCCGGACGTCACGAGGAGTTCCAGAATAGTCCGGAGGTAAAGATTTATATATAGGAAGTCCTGTTTCGGCCATCGGGACAAGTTTCGGGGTCATCGGTATTGTACCGGGACCACCGGAAGGGTCCCGGGGGCCCACCGGGTGGGGCCACCTGCCCCCGGGGGCCACATGGGCTGTAGGGGGTGCGCCTTGGCCTACATGGGCCAAGGGCACCAGCCCCAAGAGGCCCATGCGCCTGGGGAAACCCTAAAGGAAGAGTCCCAGCAGGGGAAGGCACCTCCTAGGTGCCTTGGGGGGGGG
>NW_021271496.1:0-2435 GCF_002162155.2 Triticum dicoccoides
CGAGATAAAAAATCCTTAACCTCCTTGATTAAATCAAGTTTGATTCCAAAGAACAGTATGTCGTCGACATACAGACAAAGAATAACTCCTTCGCCCCCACCATAGAGATAGTACACGCACATGTCACCATCGTTTACTACAAAGCCGGCAGCTGTTAATGTTCTTTCGAACTTCTCATGCCACTCCTTAGGAGCTTGTTTAAGGCCATATAAAGACTTTAATAACTTGCACACCTTTCCTTCCTGACCAGGTACTACAAAACCATCTGGCTGATCCATGTAAATGTCTTCCTTCAACTCTCCGTTGAGGAAAGTTGTCTTAACGTCCATTTGATGAACGAGAAGACCGTGTGAGTAAGCCAGTGATAGTAGCACCCGAATTGTGGTCAGTCTAGCCACGGGTGAGTAAGTATCAAAGAAGTCTTCACCTTCTTTCTGGGTATAACCCTTGGCCACAAGCCCTGCCTTGTACTTTTTAATCATACCATCAGGTCTAAGCTTCTTCTTGAACACCCACTTACATCCTACAGGTTTGCACCCATAAGGACGGTCAGTGAACTCCCAAGTACCGTTAGCTAAGATGGAATCCATCTCGTTATGAACAGCTTCCTTCCAGTAGTTAGCATCAGGAGATACATAGGCTTCTAAAATAGTCCTGGGTGCGTCATCCACAAGGTACACAATGAAATCATCACCGAAAGACTTTGCAGTCCTCTGTCTCTTTCTCCTCATAGGAGTTCCATTGTCACCCTCGACAGGATTCTCAACATGTTCCATCGCAATAGTGGGTTTAGGAATTACAGCGAATTCTTCACTAGATGGAGTAGGTATCTCCTGATTTGATGAACTCAACATATCCTTCATAGGAAATATGTCCTCAAAGAAAGTTGCATCATTCGACTCCATAATCTTAACAACATGCATGTCGGATACCTCTGATTTTATTATCAAACATCTATAGCCAATGCTATGAAAAGCATAGCCCAGAAGAACAAAATCCACGGTTTTTCGATCTTTTCCTTTCCCATTCCTCAAACGGAGTCATGGTCTTATGCTTTGTGGGAACTCGGTTTAGGACATGACACGCAGTCATTAGCGCCTCCCCCACCATTCCTTGGAAAGACCCGATGTGTCTAACATGGTGTTAACCATATCAGTTAGAGTTCGGTTCTTTCCTTCGGCTACCCCATTTGACTGAGGTGAGTAGGGAGGCGTCCTCTCATGGATTATACCATGTTCCGCACAAAACAGATCAAATTCATTGGAAAAATACTCTCCACCACGATCGGACCTAAGCCGTTTAATTTTTCGATCAAGTTGGTTCTCTGCCTCAGCTTTATAGTTTTTGAAGAAAGTTAAAGCCTCATCTTTTGATTTCAGAAGATACACATAACAATATCTAGTGGAGTCATCAATCAACGTCATGAAGTATCTCTTTCCACCTTTTGTCAACACGCCATTCATCTCACAGAGATCAGAATGTACTAGATCAATGATGGCGCGCGTTGCCGCGCCCGTCTATTTTTGCTCTTAGTTGTTAGAGATTGATGTGTTTGCAACTTTAAAAGCATCATGCTTTCTCATAGCTTATGCTTGAATCCATTTTTTGGAATTAGTGGTATGCAATTGAAGAGAGGAATTCGGTTAATCTACAATAGTGGCATGCAACCGAAGAGAGAAATTTGGTTGACCTGCAAGAAAATGACATGTTGAGCCTTTTTTTACTCCTAATAGACTTGTTGGTTCAGGTTGTGAAATCAAAGAAATGGGGTTTGAATTAGGATGGTTGATACATGTTGCGTCATTGATTGTGATACTTTCGGCTCTAAAAAAACTCTATCGCAAATACTCCCTTCATGACATCTACAAACAGAAATATCTAGGAAAGACATTCGAAATATTTGAGAAACTAAGAATACAAATAAGCCATACAAACATTTTAGAAATATTGGACAACATTTATTATTTAAACAATCACAATTCATTTCAAACGTTGCTGCCAGCCTGCAATAAAATTCTATTGTACATTGCAGTACAACAAACAAAAGATTCTCCAAGAGATTACAGAATAAGGAGTAAAAGCAGAACTCGAGTTCTCGAAACATTAGCACAACAAACGAGAATTTATATAGGATCAATATAGGGGGTACATAAATTTAAGTGAATCCATCATCAGTGAGTGTAAAACAAAAGGACGATTTGTAGGGTATCTCCAACATTCTTAAACAGTTCCTGCCAAGGGCACTAAGGACATGGAACACAGATACACTGTGAGAACAAATAGTTACAAGGGAAGGCAATAAACTAAAAGGAACATCCATTGAGAACAAGAGCAACAAGCAATAAATGAATAAAGTACACAAGCCCAAATGGCAACCTTAAACGTAATGAGCATCACTTCTAAATGGGTATTCTAACAGCTACTCCCTCCGTTCC
>NW_021271497.1:0-1840 GCF_002162155.2 Triticum dicoccoides
TCAGATTTTTATGGAAGAACCACTGTTGGAGGCGAAAGTCCCCTTCTACACCCGAGCTCAAATGAGGTCGGGATGAACAGCAACTCGAAAAACATTTAACAAATGTTAAATAATATCTGATTGTTATGGTAAACTTTGACAAATGTTCTAAGAGCTTTGAAAATTCAATCATGAAATCACATTTGTGGAAGTCATGCGGAAAAAACAAAATTGATACTCTTAATTCACATTTGAGAAAGTCGTGGATTCAGAGTAACAATTTTGTTTTTTCCCCACGACTTTCACAAATGTGATTTCATGATGAAATTTATCAATTTTGTTTTTTTAAACGACTTTCTCAAATGTGATTCATGATGAAATTTTACAAGCTCTTATAACATTTGTCAAAATTTATCATAAAATGTCAGTTTTTTGAACATTTGTGAAATGTTTTCAATTTTACTGTTCACCGAGCTCATTTGGAGCTGGGGTGCAAAAACTTCATGTGAGGCTGTTTTTTTGCCCTGAAGTGCCTAAAAACTGTTAGTTCCCTATTTTAGAGCAGCTCTTAGGGGATGTAGGAGTCTTTCGTGATATGGTTTGCTTTTCCAATACTTCTACTTCCTCCATTCCTAAATATAAAGCTTTTCAGAGATTTCAATACGGATTACACACGAATCAAAATGAAGTAATATACACTCTAAAATATGTCTATATGCATCTATATGTAGTGAGTAATGAAATCTTAAAAAAACTTATATCTAGGAACAGAGGGAGTAGTAGTACTTAGTTTATTGGTGCTTGACTCGAACATATCTCACATTGGATGCACATCTGGATCACAACGCTACAGCTCAGACTGCAACAAAGAATGAAGTAATCAACGTCACTTGCTTAAGAAAAATGGTTTCCCCCCGCTTTGTATTACAAAGCAACCACCGATACAACCAACGATAGGTGCTGGGGCCGCAGCACAAACAAGCCCAAAGAAAAACAGAGAAAAAAGAAAGAGAAATAAATGCCAACAATGATAGATCAACGAAACAAAGATGACCGGTGACCGCTGCACCCTCCGGAGAAGTACCACCATGTTCCTAGCACTCTGAAGGGCCGCGTACCAAGCAGCACCTTCAAGAAGGAGGCGACAACGATGCCGCTGTTACCCGGAGTAGTCCTAGGGTTTCCCCCGGTACGCGGGGGGCAGTGGGGGGAGGGTGTTCCCGACGCCCTTCAGAAAGGTCCGACGGCACCCACAGGTGTTGCCGCATCGGAGCCAGACGAGCCGCCAGAGATTTCTCCCAACCTAACCCCCTACCACCACCCCAGACGAATCATAGTGCACCGCCCATCCCGCCGCCCACCAACATGTGCCACCACGGCCACCAAATCAACTTCGCCGTCTCCCTAAGGTCACCGACACGAGACCTAGAGGACGGGAGAAGAGATAGTGGCCTCGGGGGCATCCACAACATCACCGACGTGAGGGGACAACCACCACCGCCACCGCGGAGCCGACCGGACGCACGAACAAGGGGCCTGCCAGGCGCCGAGGCCTGGCCGGACCCAAAAGGGTCCAGACAGCCCCTACCGCCATGCTGCAGCTCACCGGCCGACGAAGCCGCTACCGCCCGCAGATCACCGCCTCTTCGCCACCAACCAGGGAGCAGCGTCGCCACGCACCGAGACGTCGGCCCGTCCTAGCCCAGATGGAGCCCGAAAGGGCCCAGATCTGGGCCGCGCGGGCGCCGCCGGCCACCAGCACCGCCACGCTGCCCCGCGGCCAACGGCCGCGCCGCCGCACCAAGGACCACGAAGCTCGCCGGAAACCCTCCACCAAGCTCCACCGCAGCCGGCCGAGCTG
>NW_021271498.1:0-1289 GCF_002162155.2 Triticum dicoccoides
TTTCCACGATTAACAAACCCCGTGGTGCGTTTACGTGTCGGTCATCAACACTCGTGGTTTTTGTCGATTCTGGCCCGTTTCATGGACTATTACTCACCTTTCTGGGGTCCCAAAGCGATTTCCATGGTTGTCGAAGCACAAGGCGCGCTTACATGTCGGTCATCAACAATCACGGTTTTGGCCGATTCTGGCCCGTCTCTTGGACTATTACTCAGTTTTGGGGTCACGTAGTGATTTCCACGATCGACGAACAACGGTGTGTTTATGTGTCTGTCATCAACATTTGCAGTTTCGGCCGAGTTTGGCTCGTTTCATGGACTATTACTCACTGATTTCGGGTCCCTGAGCGATTTCCATGATTGATGACCCCGGGGTGCGTTTATGTATCGTTGATCAATAACCCTAGGTTTTACCGATTCAGGGCTCTTTCACGGACTATTACTCACCGTTTTGGAGTCCCAAAGCAATTTCCATGGTTGTCGAACCCCAAGATGTGCTTACGTGTTGGTCGTCAAGACTCGCAGATTGGGCCAATTCTTGCTCGTTTCTTGGACTATTACTCAGTTTCGGGATCCCGAAGTGATTTCCATGATTGACGAACACCGGGGTGCGTTTATGTGTCGGTCATCAAAACTCACAATTTTGGCCGATTCTGGTATGTTTTGTGCACTGTTACTCACCGTTTTGGGGTTCCAGAGCGATTTCCATGATTGACGATCCCTGGGGTGCGTTTACGTGCCCGTCATCAACACTCACAGCTTTGGCCAATTCTGACCCGTTTCGTGGACTATTACTCACCGTTTAGGGATCCCAAAGCGATTTCCATAGTTTAGGAACCCCAAGGTGCCCTTACATGTCGGTCATCAACAGTCGCAATTTTGGCTGATTCTGGCCCGTTTTGTGGACTATTACTCACTTTCTTGGGGTCCCAGAGTGATTTTCGCGATTAACGAACCCCGGGGTGCGTTTACGTGTCAGACATCAACACTCGTGGTTTTTGACGATTCTGGCCCGTTTCATGGACTATTACTCACCATTTTGCGGTCACGAGGCGATTTCCATAGTTGTTGAACCCTAAGGTGCACTTACCTGTCGGTCATCAACACTCATTGTTTTGGCCAATTCTGGCCCGTTTCGTGGACTAATACTGACTGTTTTGCGGTCCCGCAGTGATTTCCATGGTTAACAAACCCCGTGGTGCGTTTACGTGTCGGTCATCAACACTCGTGGTTTTTGTCGATTCTCGCCTATTTCATGGACTATTACTCACCGTTTTGCGGTCACGAAGC
>NW_021271498.1:7493-8202 GCF_002162155.2 Triticum dicoccoides
GATTGACGAACACCGGGGTGCGTTTACGTGTCGGTCATCAAAACTCACAATTTTGGCCGATTCTGGTATGTTTTGTGCACTGTTACTCACCGTTTTGGGGTTCCAGAGCGATTTCCATGATTGACGATCCCTGGGGTGCGTTTACGTGCCCGTCATCAACACTCACAGCTTTGGCCAATTCTGACCCATTTCGTGGACTATTACTCACCGTTTAGGGATCCCAAAGCGATTTCCATAGTTTAGGAACCCCAAGGTGCGCTTACATGTCGGTCATCAACAGTCGCAATTTTGGCTGATTCTGGCCCGTTTTGTGGACTATTACTCACTTTTTTGGGGTCCCAGAGTGATTTCCGCGATTAACGAACCCCGGGGTGCGTTTACGTGTCAGACATCAACACTCGCGGTTTTTGACGATTCTGGCCCGTTTCATGAACTATTACTCACCGTTTTGCGGTCACGAGGCGATTTCCATAGTTGTTGAACCCTAAGGTGCACTTACCTGTCGGTCATCAACACTCATTGTTTTGGCCAATTCTGGCCCGTTTCGTGGACTAATACTGACTGTTTTGCGGTCCCGCAGTGATTTCCATGGTTAACAAACCTCGTGGTGCGTTTACGTGTCGGTCATCAACACTCGTGGTTTTTGTCGATTCTCGCCTATTTCATGGACAATTACTCACCGTTTTGCGGTCACGAAGCGATTTCCACA
>NW_021271498.1:8212-9687 GCF_002162155.2 Triticum dicoccoides
GTGGTGCGTTTACGTGTCGGTCATCAACACTCGTGGTTTTTGTCGATTCTCGCCTATTTCATGGACTATTACTCACCGTTTTGCGGTCACGAAGCGATTTCCACAGTTGTTGAACCCTAAGGTGCACTTACGTGTCGGTCATCAACACTCATTGTTTTGGCCAATTTAGGCCCGTTTCGTGGACTAATACTGACTGTTTTGGGGTCCCGCAGTGATTTCCACGATTAACAAACCCCGTGGTGCGTTTACGTGTCGGTCATCAACACTCGTGGTTTTTGTCGATTCTGGCCCGTTTCATGGACTATTACTCACCTTTCTGGGGTCCCAAAGCGATTTCCATGGTTGTCGAAGCACAAGGCGCGCTTACATGTCGGTCATCAACAATCACGGTTTTGGCCGATTCTGGCCCGTCTCTTGGACTATTACTCAGTTTTGGGGTCACGTAGTGATTTCCACGATTGACGAACAACGGTGTGTTTATGTGTCTGTCATCAACATTTGCAGTTTCGGCCCAGTTTGGCCCGTTTCATGGACTATTACTCACTGATTTCGGGTCCCTGAGCGATTTCCATGATTGATGAACCCCGGGGTGCGTTTATGTATCGTTGATCAATAACCCTAGGTTTTACCGATTTAGGGCTCTTTCACGGACTATTACTCACCGTTTTGGAGTCCCAAAGCAATTTCCATGGTTGTCGAACCCCAAGATGTGCTTACGTGTTGGTCGTCAAGACTCGCAGATTGGGCCGATTCTTGCTCGTTTCTTGGACTATTACTCAGTTTCGGGATCCCGAAGTGATTTCCACGATTGACGAACACCGGGGTGCGTTTACGTGTCAGTCATCAAAACTCACAATTTTGGCCGATTCTGGTATGTTTTGTGCACTGTTACTCACCGTTTTGGGGTTCCAGAGCGATTTCCATGATTGACGATCCCTGGGGTGCGTTTACGTGCCCGTCATCAACACTCACAGCTTTGGCCAATTCTGACCCGTTTCGTGGACTATTACTCACCGTTTAGGGATCCCAAAGCGATTTCCATAGTTTAGGAACCCCAAGGTGCGCTTACATGTCGGTCATCAACAGTCGCAATTTTGGCTGATTCTGGCCCGTTTTGTGGACTATTACTCACTTTTTTGGGGTCCCAGAGTGATTTCGCGATTAACGAACCCCGGGGTGCGTTTACGTGTCAGACATCAACACTCGTGGTTTTTGACGATTCTGGCCCGTTTCATGGACTATTACTCACCCTTTTGCGGTCACGAGGCGATTTCCATAGTTGTTGAACCCTAAGGTGCACTTACCTGTCGGTCATCAACACTCATTGTTTTGGCCAATTCTGGCCCGTTTCGTGGACTAATACTGACTGTTTTGGGGTCCCGCAGTGATTTCCATGGTTAACAAACCCCGTGGTGCGTTTACGTGTCGGTCATCAACACTCGTGGTTTTTGTCGATTCTCGCCTATTTCATGGAA
>NW_021271499.1:0-1579 GCF_002162155.2 Triticum dicoccoides
GAGAGATTAGCCCATCTCATGAAAAAAAGAAATTTTTAGCCAATATTTCTTTCCACAAATATATGCTACAATATGTCATTAAATAAACGGTAAACACACTACAAAACAACACTTTATACAAATGGAAGAAAGACAACAACACTTTATATATTAGATAAAAAAACACTTTATAGATAACTCCGAACAACATTGTAGCATATTCCAGATATTCAATTTACAACATGTCCCAGATATTCTCCGCGGAGCCTTCAAAAAGATATTCTCCGACGGAGAACACCGCCGACTTCGGAGACGCCATATCCACCACCATATTGTGTTTACCCATGCTCCAGAGTAGCCGATCTCCAGCGACGAGAACATGGAATAGTCATTGCCTGCGCGTATACAACCAAATATTATCTAAATTTTTTAGAAATACGACATAGTGAACTCGAGTCTGTGGGGCAATCGACTGACATCCCACCAGGTCGAGGGAGAAGCCGGGGGTGAGGACACAGTTTGAGATGGACACAGAGCCACGGCATTGAGGGGACGACAACGTCCTAGCACAACGGAGCCGCCTCTACCAGGCGCTTGAAGAGTGCCGACTGGATGCGGCTCGCTTGGTGCCTCAGCGTGGCAGCATCAGACAGAGATGGGGTGGCTTGAACCGTGGCTGAGTTGCTGCTGGCTCCACCTACACACGACCTGAGTTGAGATTAGGGAAAGAAACCAACGGTTATGAGCATACGGCTGGGCGGGTTGCTGCACAGAGAACAACACTTACCAGCAACAGCTGCCTCTGCCGCAGCGAGCCATCTCGTTAGCGCCATATCCTATCGTCCAGCGCTACTCGAGCAGTGGAGTCGTCGCTTCCCTTCGCGTTCTATGGCAAGGCCCACCATGACGCAGCTCCCCAGGGATGAGTCAGTGCCCCCCCCCCCCCGACATCCAAGTGCACACCACCACAGGGTTGGGTCGGCCTGGACATCGCACCGTCGGTGCTTGCCCCGGTGTGGACTCTCCGAACCAAGAGAAGGAGCACGAGGGAACCGAAGGCGGCGACTACAGAATGAGATGGGAGAATGCAAGGCACTGGAAGCCGGCGGCAGTGGGGTGGGGGAGAAAGATGGATCGAGAATTAGGTACTGTGTGCCAACCATTGGATCTCAGAGAATCCAACGGTGGACATGCTTGATCCATGTGCGGGTAGGCTCGGCCTTTGTCAACTAAGCTGCAAAAACTTATCTTATATACCTCGATAAAAAATTTACACGCGATATAGAAAATATATGTTAATTTTAGGAGTTGCAATTTGTTTCTAAATTATATAAGATTTTCTATAGTTCAAATGAATTTATGTGTGATTAGTCAAATGATTCTAGTTAGAACTACATGTATGTCAAAAAAGTTTTATAAATTTCAAAAAAATGGATGAAATCTTCTTAAAATGTTTGTTACGAACAATACAAGCTTCTATTCAGAACCAATAGGAGGTTAATGATAATATATCAAAACGTGGTCAAAATTTTGTAATTTGATATTAATTCAAATTATGTGTGCTGAAATTGGCATAATTTTATAGAATTCGTGGATTTTT
>NW_021271500.1:0-1438 GCF_002162155.2 Triticum dicoccoides
CCGAGGACGGCTTTATTTTCAAGAAGGGGAGGATGATGAGGACATGACTACCTTGGATATGACCAAAAATATTGCATATATGCATATTTGTCAGGTGATTTCTAGTGCAAACTATTCAATAATCTATTTATGTTATCCAGAACAAAAATACTTCACACACTTTTGTGTTTTGTCTAATTGCAGGTGTATGGGACATTTGTACAATCCACATATGAAGATAAGGAAGAAAGAGATGTTTATTTGCTGTCCAAAAAGTTCTCTCACGTCACTTTTGGCCCAAGAGAAGATAGAGTCCAAGTCTCTCACGTTCTGGATTCAGATTCGGACTGCACAGACACACCTGACTCAAAACGCACACAAGTTTTTCATACGGACTCCGAATTGGGTGATTCTTTTTTTGTTCGAAACTAGATTTCGTGCACTTTCCAACCCAATTGGAATCACCTTCAAATTCATCCGGAGCGTTGAGTTGTGAACGAAACAATCTGATGCTGCAGCAGAATCCGAGTCAAACTACAAGTCCAAAGGTGTTACATCACCTCCACTTGGGCCCATTGGCCTTGTACGACCTAGATTTAGTTTTAGGCTGCCTTGGGACGTCCTCCCACCTCCTTGGCCGCCACCCCTTGCTCCTATATAAGTAGATCCATCTAGTAGTTTTTCCTTGGGATTTGTTTAGTTAAAAGTTAGCCAACGCAACTTCGTGTACTTGGTTTGTGTCCAACGACCAGACCAAGACCGCTTACGGATCCCCACCATTATCAATACCTCATATATATTTGCAATATTCAGATTGCTTTATCATATTCTTGCTCTTTCTTCGATTGCTTGCAGGAATAGACCTTCGTGGTCAGGCTGACCGTGCTTCCGGCATCGTCAGTAACCTCAGGAGATTGGTTTAGCGATTGCTAAGGCGCAACCTCGTGCATGTTTGTAGTCGGATCGTCAAAGTCGTCTCCACCAAATCGATAGTTATCATCTCATCGAAAGATCGGGACACCCTCGCCTCTATCAATTAACCTTCTCCGAAGATGGAAGAGGCAACAAATCAATAGGTGCATGAGGTAGGAAACCATACACAACTTCAAAAGGGCACATCTTAGTAGTAGAATGCAATGAACGATTATAAGCAAATTCAATATGAGGCAAGCATTCCTCCCACATTTTCTTATTATTCTTCAAAACAGCCCTAAGCATAGTAGACAACATTCTATTGACTACTTCAGTTTGTCCATCAGTTTGGGGGTGACAAGTAGTACTAAAAAGCAGTTTAGTCCCCAACTTAGCCCATAAACATCTCCAAAAGTGGCTAAGAAATTTAGTATCACGATCTGAAACAATAGTATTTGGCACACCATGCAAGCGAATAATTTCACGAAAGAACAAATCAGCAACATTAACAGCATCATCGCTTTTATGACATGGTATAAAGTGTGCC
>NW_021271501.1:0-2126 GCF_002162155.2 Triticum dicoccoides
ATGAGAGCAGTTAATCATGGTTCATTTTTACATGGCTACTAATTGGTTGGTTACCAAGTTTTCTTGTCCAGCTCACAAAATTGTAACCTTGAAATATCCTAATTGGTTATGTCTACCCGATGATTATGAGTCTAACCACTAGTCTTGACTAGTCGTGCGAATAGTTGTCGACTAGCTTTTTCGTGTAGATGTTTATACATGAACTACGTACTTAGCGAGAAGTATGTGAAAAGATTATTCACATTGTATATGGTGCTAACAAGTCCTAATGGAAGACTGATTTCATATATCAATAACTAACATTTGTTCATTGCAATGCAAGCAACAGGTTTGAATGGCAAGGGAAACCATCCTCATCAGCAGTGAAGAGAGTGATCACCGGACCACCTCAGATGATGCTTCAGATGGCACTTCACGTGGGAGTGACGGCTATAGCGCTGATGATGACACCTCTAGCGACTATGACACTGATGATAGTTCTGATGGAGATGGAGATGTGGACCACGATCCTATCTTGGCACTACGGGGTAAAGTTCTATATGACTGGTCAGATATTAAATGAACCGTGAAATATCGAAAGTTGATGTTTGAGTGACACTTGATTACCACACATTACTCTGTTTGGGTTCTAGATGACCTTCCAAATCACGATTGACTGAACTAGAGCTTACATAGAGGAGTGTTTAGTTGTTAGTTTAAATAAATCAAATATTCAATGTGCCCATGTTTCTACGAGATATTGCTGGGTGGATGTGATTGGGTTATCTATGTCCTTCATTTCTTGATCATTGGAGTAGGCATTGATCATTAACCCAGTGATGATGTTCTAGATCTTAGTATGAAATTATTTACTACTCTATCATCTTAATTTTTTTTAATACAGGTCTGGGATACCTTGTGAGAAAAGGAACTTTCGAGGATCGCATCTTCTAATGCAACCATGTATCGCTAAACGAGGATCGGTGGGACTGTCTCAAATCCATAGTAAAGCAGTGCCAACCTCCCATACCATACTATGTCAACACTGTCTCTCGCTCGGCAGTCATCAGAGGAAGAGCAAGATGGTAAACACTTGGACTTTTCTTTTTGCAAATCATACTTCACTAGTGAAAATGCCATCATGTAGAGACAGAGAGGAGGACAGGCGTGGTTGTGCAAATCATACTTACTTTTTTTTGTGCAAATCATACTTAATATTTTATGTAACATTATTTATTTCCCTGTGCAATCAGTGCTTCTCAAAGGATTACAGTCAGGCCTACCTCAAATATTATCTGCGAAAGCCCATGGTTGTGCGTGTCACCAACGAACATTTTGAAGGTAATAAAAAGGTCTTGTTCAAGATGGGCAAGAAGGACGGGCGTGCTATCATGACGAAGAACTGGAGAGAATTCGTTGAGGGCGCCAGAATGAAAGAAGATCAAATGGCTATCTTCGGGTTCATGGAAAGGGGTGGAGGTGGGCTTAGGGTGAACATGGTTAGTGGCATGAGGATTCCTTGACCCATGGTAGTAGTTTGACGCTAGTTTTATAATCTGTATGTACTAGCCAATAACTGCAAGTTGGTAGTATCAGCTTTTGGGTCCAGTAAGTGCAACTTAGTAGTAATTGGTACTTGGTAGTAACTGGTACTTTGGTGGTATAACTTTTGGGACCGACTGGGTATGAAGATCGTCCAGTAAGTGGAACTTGGCAGTAACTTGGTGGTACCCTATGTGGCGTAATGTACTTGCTATGCAAGTCTATATATATAACGCACCCTAGTACCCTCCTTGATATAATTACCTTTATGGACTGCAATTATATTTCCTTTTTTTGCCACAGTGATGCTAGTATTTTTAGAATCAAATCTAACCGAGTTTCAAATGGATTGGACAGTACTTTCATTTTTTAACGAGGTTTTTGTGTTGGCTAGTATGAATTATTTTGAAAATGCGGTTTGTATGTGTGTCGCACAAAAAAATGCAATGCAAAACAAAAACTTGCGGGTCGAAATGCAATGCAAAAAATGATGTTTTTGTTACTTTCGAAATGGCATGGAATGCTATTTTCAAAAACAAAGCAAACCATCATGTTTTTTTATTTGAAAAACAATATACTAAAAAACATGCTATCTTTTAAAAAGC
>NW_021271502.1:0-1254 GCF_002162155.2 Triticum dicoccoides
TTAAATGCTGTTTTCCATTCATCTCCCAATTTCATACGAATTTGATGGTAGCCACTACGCAAATCAACTTTGGAGAATATTGTAGAGCCACTCAATTCATCAAGCATATCATCTAGCCTAGGAATAGGATGACGATAACGAATAGTAATATTATTAATGCCTCTACAATCAACACACATACGTGATGTACCATCCTTTTTCGGCACTAGAATAATAGGAACAGCACAAGGACTAAGGGATTCGCGTATATAACCTTTGTCGAGAAGTTCTTGTACTTGACGCATAATCTCCTTCGTCTCCTCTGGATTGGTACGGTATGGTGCACGGTTTGGCAGTGAAGCACCGGGAATTAAGTCAATCTGATGCTCAATCCCTCGAATAGGCGGTAATCCCGGTGGCACGTCTTGTGGAAAGACGTCAGCGAACTCCTGCAAAATGTTAGTGACAGTAGGAGGCAAAGAGGAAGGCACGTCCTCGAATGAAAATAATGCCTCTTTGCACACAAAAGCATAGCAAACAGATTTGCTGAAATCTAGCTCATCAATATCAGATTTGGTGGCAAATAAACATGCACTTCTCAATTTAATTTCAGAAGCAACACTAGATGGTTTATTATTAGGCTTCATTTGTTGCTCAAATTCTTTTGCCACAATCTGATTTTCACTCTTATTCGTCTCCTGTTTTGATAGAGGCGGGGTGTCCCGATCTTTCGATGAGATGATAACTAACGATTTGGTGGAGACGACTTTGACGATCCGACTACAAACGTGCACGACGTTGCGCCTTAGCAATCGCTAAACCAACTCCGAGAGGTTATTGACCACGCCGGAGCACAATCAACATGACCACGAAGGTCTATTCCTGCAAGCAATCGAAGAACAAGCAAGAATATGATAAAAGCAATCTGAATATTGCGAGTATATATGAAGTATTGATAAAGGTGGGGATCCGTAAGCGGTCTTGGTCTGGTCGTTGGACACAAACGAAGTACACGAAGTTGCAATGGCTAACTTTTAACTAAACAAATCCCAAGGAAAAGCTACTAGATGGATCTACTTATATAGGAGCAAGTGGTGGCGGCCAAGGAGGTGGGAGGACGTCCCAAGGCAGCCTAAAACTAAATCTAGGTCGTACAAGGCCAATGGGCCCAACTGGAGTTGATGTAACACCGTTGGACTTGTAGTTTGACTCGGATTCTGCTGCAGCATCAGATTGTTTCGTCCACAACTCAACGCTCCGGACGAATTTGAAGGT
>NW_021271503.1:0-1720 GCF_002162155.2 Triticum dicoccoides
GGCCAGCCGGCACCCGGCACCATCGCAGTGGACATCTTCGACAATGAATATCAGTTAGGGTAGTACGTAGATGTAGTACGTATGATTTCTTTTTGCGTGCTTTGCATGGATTTAGAGGATGAAATATGAGAAAGGCGGATGCAAAGTGGCTAATTTGAGGCGTGACTGATCACTGTTCGGGCGAGTCCGTGAGCGTTTGAGTGATCGGATTTGCAAAATCTGGCTGTAGATGCTTTTATGGCTTGACCCTCAGTCTGCTCTATCCACATCATCGGTCCCAAAGAAGCTAACAAGTCTTCGTCTGGATCTCGGACACGGATCAGATTCGTTGACGGCGTGGTTCTTCGTGTGCTCGTCCATCCATGGACCACACGAATGAGTGATGTATAGCCATTCTGCCTAGCCACAGTGGTTGCGAAATACTAGTGAATACTTTTACGTGAGCACGTGCTTGATGGTTAGGCCTCAGTCTTGTCATCTACTAATGGCCTAGTGGACAGATAATTGACCGACTAGTAATCTAGATAGCTCAGACAAAGGAACCGTTCTATTTGCTCCAACTCACGTGAGGAGTAGCTAGCTAGCAAAGAGGCCACCAGGAGCAAATGACTCGTTTATCACTTGCATTCATGAATCTCACCGGGAAAAGTTTGCAAAAGAACGTAGAAGAACATCGATGGCACGGGTCAAGGTCCGCGACAAGCCGACAAGTCGCCGGCCGGCCACCGGAACGTGAGAAGTGGAGCCTACCTCCACTCCACCATCGACGACAATGGTCACGGCCCACTCCACCACCCGCGCCGGCTGAGGGACCGCAGCCGATCCCATTGAGTCCTCCCCCTGTATCCCCTATCTCTCACGACGCGGGGATAGGTCAACCGCATCTCCTGCTGCCTTTCGTGTTTCAGATTTTGGCTGCGTTAGGTCAACGCCGTTGACTTCCCAAATCAGCTTAGCTTGACCTCCATCCGCATGCAGGTCGCCAAATCCATGAGAAAGCCGTTTCAAATCTTCCATTCATGTCCAGTGGAAGAGGCTATTGCATACTCTTCCTAATTGAACATATAAACCCAGCTACCGAACCCGCTATTCTAGCGCCATCCGCGTTTCAAATTCATCCTAAACACTCGATTTGCCTCGCTGGCCAGCGACATCGTACCTTTCATCATGGTGGTAAACATCCGGTCGCTTGTTTTTCTGTACTCCGAGTAACCGGACTAGAGCGACTGACACATGGGCCAGCCTCGCAGCGGCCGGTGTGTGCGTGCTTCTGTCCGGGTGAAAAGCAGGGCGAATCGATCGTGGGTTGGCAGGGTGTTTTTTTACCGTCCTCGTTTGCACCCAGCGGCCACCCGTGAAAATATCTCCTCTCCCTTGCCTTCTCTCCCCGGCGCTCGAGGTACAGCAGCGGCTGCAGCACTTCTCGGCCCAGCCGGATCCGGTGCAGGTCGCCGGCATCACGCGCCGCATGCCGTGATTCTGGATCGGGCGCAGATCTTTGCGCTGCCACCTCTCCTCCTCCTCTCTCTCTCCCATGTCGCCATTGTTGCAAGGAGCAGGGGAGATAGGTGCCGAGGACAAGAAGCAACGGGTTGCAAGGAGCAGGGGAGATGGAGGAGGCCGTCGTGGTTCGTCATGGAGGCGGCGCCGCCGGCAAGCTGGTTGAGGTACGTGTCAGATCCGTTGGTCCTTATAGTTGTTCGTTCTCCTAATCTCCTCA
>NW_021271504.1:0-1267 GCF_002162155.2 Triticum dicoccoides
AGGGAAAAGAAAATGTTATTGCTGATGCATTGTCTCGTCGCTATACTATGCTTTCACAACTTGACTTCAAAATATTTGGTTTGGAGACCATCAAAGATCAATATGTGCATGATGCTGATTTTAAAGATGTAATGCAGAATTGTAAAGAAGGAAGAATGTGGAACAAGTTTGTTGTTAACGATGGATTTGTGTTTCGTGCTAACAAGCTATGCATTCCAGCTAGCTCCGTTCGTCTTTTGTTGTTGCAGGAAGCGCATGGAGGAGGATTAATGGGACACTTTGGCGTGAAGAAGACGGAGGACGTACTTGCTACACATTTCTTTTGGCCAAAGATGAGACGGGATGTTGAGCGTTTTATTGCTCGATGCACTACATGTCAAAAAGCTAAGTCACGACTCAATCCTCATGGTTTATATATGCCTTTGCCTGTACTTAGTGTTCCTTGGGAGGATATATCTATGGACTTTGTTTTAGGTTTACCTCGAACAAAGAAGGGGAGGGATAGCATATTTGTTGTCGTGGATAGATTCTCGAAAATGGCACACTTTATACCATGTCATAAAAGCGATGATGCTGTTAATGTTGTTGATTTGTTCTTTCGTGAAATTATTCGCTTGCATGGTGTGCCAAATACTATTGTTTCAGATCGTGATACTAAATTTCTTAGCCACTTTTGGAGATGTTTATGGGCTAAGTTGGGGACTAAACTGCTTTTTAGTACTACTTGTCACCCCCAAACTGATGGACAAACTGAAGTAGTCAATAGAACGTTGTCTACTATGGTTAGGGCTGTTTTGAAGAATAATAAGAAAATGTGGGAGCAATGCTTGCCTCATATTGAATTTTCTTATAATCGTTCATTGCATTCTACTACTAAGATGTGCCCTTTTGAAGTTGTGTATGGTTTCCTACCTCGTGCACCTATTGATTTGTTGCCTCTTCCATCTTCGGAGAAGGTTAATTTTGATGCTAAACAACGTGCTGAATTGATTTTAAAAATGCATGAGTTAACTAAGGAAAACATTGAGCGTATGAATGCTAAATATAAACTTGCTGGAGATAAGGGTAGAAAACATGTTGTGTTTGCACCTGGAGATCTTGTTTGGTTACATTTGCGTAAGGATAGATTTCCTGATTTGCGCAAATCAAAGCTAATGCCACGTGCTGATGGTCCCTTTAAGGTGTTAGAGAAAATAAATGATAATGCATATAAACTTGAGCTGCCTGCAGATTTTGGGGTTAGTCCCACTTTTAACATTGCAGATTT
>NW_021271505.1:0-1925 GCF_002162155.2 Triticum dicoccoides
GTCTCTAAGGCCCGCTCCGCCTCTAGATCTAACATATCATTCACCGATTCGGAGATTTCAATATCAGTATCGCCTAGTGAAACTCCTAATTGGTTTGCATTATGAATAATGTCCTCCGGAGCAAAATGCAACAAAGAATTAGATATATTAACGGACATACCAGTAGTGATCGCAGCATCGTGAAGCTTGGCCGCCCTCATAGCGCACCGCTGCTGCATATCGTCCACCTCCGGAAGATCCAGAACGCGAGCACTCATCCGTCTCCCCATCGAGACCGGGTCTGGGATACCGCCGAAGGTAACAACCTCCTCTCGAGAAGGAGGAAGCTGCGGGCTCCCAATGCCCTCAGACAAGTGCCCGGCGGGTAGGACAAGGGGCGGGACAACTGGGGCCACCTGCCCAGTCCCTCCTCCTGCCCCGCCCACCGACACAGAGCGTATCGTCGAAGGCGCCGAGAAAGCGGTCCTCCTGACCGCAGACGAGGAAGGGATATCTAGGGCCACCTGCCCCAGCCCCACCTCCCCCAGCGTCACGGGATCTGCGGGTGCCTCAGCCAGGACGTGAGGAGGAGGAGCCGAATTGTTGGGGAACGTAGTAGAAATTCAAAATTTTCCTACGAGTCACCAAGATCTATCTATGGAGAAACCAGCAACGAGGGGAAGGAGAGTGCATCTACATACCCTTGTAGATCGCTAAGCGGAAGCATTCAAGAGAACGGGGTTGAAGGAGTCGTACTCGTCGTGATCCAAATCACCGGAGATCCTAGTGCCGAACGGACGGCACCTCCGCGTTCAACACACATACAGCCCGGTGACGTCTCCCACGCCTTGATCCAGCAAGGATAGAGGGAGAGGTTGAGGAAGACTCCATCCAGCAGCAGCACAACGGCGTGGAGGTGATGGAGGAGCGTGGCTATCCTGCAGGGCTTCGCCAAGCACCACGGGAGAGGAGGAGGAGGAAGAAGAGACGCAGGGCTGCACCAAGAGAAGAAGTTCTCATGTCTCTTGGGCTGCTCCAATGCCTCCAATATATATAGGGGAAGGGGAGGGCTGCGCCCCCATCTAGGGTTCCCCCCCCCCCCAAGGGGTGCGGCCAGCCCTAGATGGGGCTTGGGGAGGCGGCCAAGAGGGGGAGAGAGGGGAGGCGCCCACTAGGTGGGCCTTAAGGCCCATCTGGACTAGGGTTTGCCCCCTCCCACTCTTCCTTGCGCCTTGGGTCCCTTGTGGGGGGCGCACCAGCCCACCTGGGGCTGGTTCCCTGCCACACTTGGCCCATGCAGCTCTCCGGGGTTGGTGGCCCCACTTGGTGGACCCCCGGGACCCTCCCGGTGGTCCCGGTACGTTACCGATAAAACCCGAAACTTTTCCGGTGACCAAAACAGGACTTCCCATATATAAATCTTTACCTCTGGACCATTCCGGAACTCCTCGTGACGTCCGGGATCTCATCCGGGACTTCGAACAACATTCGGTAACCACATACAAACTTCTTTTATAACCCTAGCGTCATCGAACCTTAAGTGTGTAGACCCTACGGGTTCGGGAACCATGCAGACATGACCGAGACGTTCTCCGGTCAATAACCAACAGCGGGATCTGGATACCCATGTTGGCTCCCACATGTTCCACGATGATCTCATCGGATGAACCACGATGTCAAGGACTTAATCAATCCCGTATTCAATTCCCTTTGTCTAGCGGTATTTTACTTGCCCGAGATTCGATCGTCGGTATACCGAGACCTTGTTCAATCTCGTTACCGGCAAGTCTCTTTATTCGTTCCGTAACACATCATCCCGTGATCAACCCCTTGGTCACATTGTGCACATTCTGATGATGTCCTACCGAGTGGGCCCAGAGATACCTCTCCCTTTACACGGAGTGACAAGTCCCAGTCTCGATTCGTGCCAACCCAACAGACACTTT
>NW_021271506.1:0-4906 GCF_002162155.2 Triticum dicoccoides
AGGATGTGATCTTCATCTAATGTCTTCGACTCCCATGCATGATGAAACTCGTGGTGAGGTTTCTTCAGTTTAGCGTACGAAGGATCAATCATGGCTGCTGCCAGGGTCAGCATTGAAGGCTGAGAGGAGGACCCCAGGCTTGCCTTCTGGAGATTGAAGGGCTGGCCTACAATGAGGCCAATCGGACCAAGGACATCCCTGTCGTTCCTAAAGTCTACAGTAATGAATTTCACCCTTTCGTCCTTGAGGAAGTTCTTAAAATCCTGGCACTCAAGTTGGCATGGCATATGTGGTAGACCAAGCACACGTTATGTACTCAAACCTGGATCACGGCGGCTTCTTCTTCTCTGCCTCCTTTAGAATCTTCTCTCTTTCTAGGACTATGGTGTACTCAACATCTAGCCCAACGACCCACTCATCCTTTGAACTGTTGAACATGTGTAGGAAGCGAGCAAGGCATGCTTTCACCGTCGCAGATCCACGTGTGGAGATGACGATGAACTCATCACCGGTGATGGCTCTAACCTGGTACTCAGTGGCGACCATGGAGATTTGGGAGGCCATGGATTTTGGAGGAGGGTTAGGAGAAGTTGAACTGGTGTAATGTGAAAGGACGGGACGACTAGGAGCGAACTATTGTAAGGTACTGTACTAGTAGAAGATGGGGACGAGTAGGGCATGCGAACAACGTGTGTTGTTGGCTTGCCCGGTGGATAAACGGCTGCAAGCCCCCAAAGAGTTCTCGAGTACTATGCGGGACCCACTAGATGTCATGTCTACTAGACCCATATCGTAGGCCTGACGGTATAGCTTCTGCCTGTTCGCACGCCATGCCGGCGGATGGATGTAAGTTCACTTAATTCCGTGAACCGTCGGGCCTCCCATGACCTTCACCTCCTAGCGTGGTCGCGCCCTTTGAGACTTCGACCGGCTATAAATGAGCAATTTTTTTGCCTACTTCGCATGCATGATACTCCCTCTGGTCCTTTTTACTTCCGTCAACCGTTTGCAAAGTGTTTGACCAAATCTATACTAAAAATATCAATATCTACAATACTGATTATAATGAGTATAAGAACTACATTTTATAATGAGTATAAAAATATTGATTTGACATTGTGAATGTTGATACATTTTTCTATAAGTTTGGTCAAAGTAGAGGTACATTGACTTCAGACAAAATTTAAATGCACAATGTAGACTAGTTCCTTTGTCCAGTGCGTGCCATGTCCTATCTAGCCATCCCAAGGTTAGCTATTAGAGTACTACTACCTCCCTTCTAGTTTAAAGGGCTCGATTCAAACATTTCACCTACTCTTAGCAAGATAGAGGCGGTGGAATAGTTTTTGTAGTCTGCAAAAGTACTCAACTAATGCAACTAATGAACACTAATTACTCTAACCCCCCTCTCTTCTTTAATTCTTTGCCACATCAGCATGTTTTCTATTCCCGTGTGCATGATACAAGCTAAGATACCACCATTATGGCCAGCCTTAATCACCGCATGCAATAATTTAGTGCACCTTGAAATATGAACATGTGTGGGGCATGTATGTTTTTAATGACTTGGGACTATACCTAGCCCGGCATGCAAGATAACTTATTATGCACCATTCCCCATACCTGCAGGAAGCCCGTTCATCTCCAAATCTTTTCCTCTCCATGTGTGAAAACAATATGCCTGCCAGACTCTCCTTCTCCCTCCGGCGGTCCCACCACTCCACTCCGTGTGGAAAAAAATCTGCATGCATGAGTCTCCTCCCCCCGCGCTCGTCCAATCCGTTGTGACCAACAATATTTCCACCCTTCCCTCCTCCGTAATTTACTCCAACAAATATGCCCACGTAGCTGCTACGATAATCACGCAACATATCTAACGGGACACTGCTTTAGTTACTTAACTGCAGGTGCATTGGGTCACTGACATATGGGCCCAACAAGGACGCAACTGGACCCGCAGTTAAGTCAGTGCAGCTCAGTCCATATCTTATGTAGGTGTGCCATTGCTTGCTATAAATACTGCGCCTCCCACAGCATTCAGAAGAACGCTCATGTTCATCGCTATCTCCTCCCCCTCCCTCTCATGTCAACCACCATGGCATCGCCCCGTCCCAAGCCCTAGGCACCCCTCGCTGCACCACGCGGAAGGTCATGCGTCGACGTTCCATTCCTCGCCGCCACTAGTCGAGGAGGATGTGTCGGTGTTCCACTCCTCACCGCGCCGCGTCGAGGTGGACGTGTCGGTGTTCCCAATCTCGCCAGCACGCGCGTCAGAGGATGCGTCGGCTCCCCGCTACAAGGAGAATGCCGCGCCGTCCGCCTTGCCCCCAGCCTTGAGGAGCTTTGGAAAGAAATGGATGTCGCCTTGTGGGAGGCTTTGCCTCCGGCAGAGCACGCCAAAATAGAGGCAGAGAAGAAGGCCGAGGAAGAGAAGCGCACCGCGGGGCAAGCTGCCTGGCAGGTCTATATCGCGTCCGAGAGAGTCAGGCAATTGGCTCTTTGGCAGAAGGCTTGTGCGAGGGTCGTGAGGGTCGTGAGGGTGGCTGAGGACACCCGTTCCAAAGCCCTAAGTGCAGTCGGGCCCAAGCGCCTCATCTATGCTTGGCGGTACGTGGACCGGGTGCACGCTTCCAGCGAGGAGGAGTACGTGTTGGCGCCGGATCACCACACCGGTGAGATTGCGCTCGCCTGCCAGCAAGCCGCCAATCAGCACCTCGTGAGTTGCGAGGCTGAGGAAGAGGCGTTGTGTCGGCGCGCTGGGAAACGGCCGTGCACCAGGGCACTCGTGGTGTGCCGCAAGCACTCCTGCGAGCGCCATGGCTTTTAGTAGGAGTATATTTTAGTTTCGTAAGGTGATCTCATTAGTTTTGGGATGCAAATCATAAATCCCGAACATTCGGGAATTATTAGCGTCCTTGATTAAGTATGTAAAAGAGAAAGTTTGGAAACCTTCTGTATCCGTACGCATTTTGTAAGTACGTGCATATAGCACAAACTTTACTATATACTATCGCACTATACGTCTCTCTCTCTATATGCTTGCAGACTGTGCTACTCCCTTCGTCCATGTCAGGACCCCGACTCAAAGCCACACCGATCTAGCATGTAACACCTTATATCACTTTGCGGCCTCACGCACGGTATTCCCATAGGTGTCGCCTTACCTTGCCCGGGACCGTTTGCGCCTTTTGGCACACGTATATGATAGTGTCGCTAGAATCCATATGACAAGGACCCCGGGCTGACATGGCTAGTCGTAAACCCAAAGTGGCACTAACTTACAGGGACAGGCATACATGACCCAACAACGAACATGTCGGTCATCAGTGAGTGAATCCGGGCTGTAGCAACTAGGCTAGCAGGACTCCGGTAAACTGGGCTGTAGCAGGCTAACAGGACTCCAGTAGACACCGCGAGACATTTCCCCGAAGGGACAGACACAGGAACGAGGAAGGACACATGCCAGCCAGCCTAAGTGTTCCGGAGCAGTAGCAAGCTACCAAGGCTCAGTGGAAGCACTAGGAGACATTTCCCGGTAAGAGAGGCTACCAAGGATAAACAACCAGATAGTCAGATCCCACACATACCATGCATTTCAATAACATACACACAATATGTTCGATATGTGCAAATACAACATGGCATCACAACATGACTCTACAACTCAAGTATTTTATTCAGTAGGCTCCGAGGAGCGAGATATTACAAACATGGGTCTCATGACCCAACACTCAGAGCATACAAGTCAAAGCACAAGCGGAAGCTTAACATGTCTGAGTACAGACATCTACAAATGAAAAAGGTTGAGAAGCCTGACTATCTACCAGATCCTACCGAGGGCACAAGATCATAGCTGAGGTAACAAGCTAAATGTTGAAGTTCACGCAGAACTACTAGTGAGACTGAAGTCTTTCTGCAAAAACATAAAATAGGCAAACATGAGTACGAATGTACCCAGCAAGACTTACATTAGAACTTACTACATATACATTATTATCAACAAAGGGGATGGTGGGGTTTTAACTGCAGCAAGCCAACTTTGACTCGATGGCTATCCTGAACTACGACTGCAAGTAACTCTTTTGAGGTGGCGCACACGAGTCCACATATTCACCATATCAATACACCATTATGGATCCGCTCCCGTCTCCCTACGAGAACGCCATCCATAGCACTCACGATTATCTTGCGTATTTTAGAGTATCCACTTTCACTTGTCTATGAACTGTACAGGCAACCCAGAAGTCCTTTACCGTGGACACGACTATTCGAATAGATCATATTAACCCTGCAGGGGTGTACTTCTTCACACACAATCTCGCCACTTACCGCCATGTACACCTCGTGTATCTCGGCAAGCTTCAAGCGGAAGCCTGGCAAGGGAGTCGGCCACGACCTGACTAACCACACAAGTCTCTCGTCCAGGTTTATCGCCTATTCGGGTTCCATCCGCAAGGAGATCCGGCCGGGGTGTCGCTCACGGCCCCAAACGATGCGCAGGGTTCCCAAGCCCACCATCCGGGTGCCACTTGGTACACCGGGCCACTGTGCCTAGTCTGTCCCAAGCCCACCTGTACCGGGTGCCACTTGGTAGACTACTAACACTACCTACAAACACCAGAAACTAGTTGCAACTCCTGGACAGAGATTGAGTTGATTAATAAGTCGAGAGAGCTTGGAGTTCCAGGAGCCCAATGTGTGGTAGTAACTGTTCATGGATCACAAACACAGAACTCAGTTCCTGAGGACGGCTTCAATGAGATAACCCACCATCTACTCCTACATGGCCTCTCACCGCTACCTTTACCAAATCGTGTTCACACACTTAGCTCTCAACAGTAGGACATATTCACAACTACCCAATTCATCCCCGATGAATCAGACCTGACACAACTCTAAGCAATAA
>NW_021271507.1:0-1048 GCF_002162155.2 Triticum dicoccoides
GATTGAGTCCTTGACATTGTGGTTCATCCGATGAGATCATCGTGGAACATGTGGGAGCCAACATGGGTATCCAGATCCCGCTGTTGGTTATTGACCGGAGAACGTCTCGGTCATGTCTGCATGTCTCCCGAACCCGTAGGGTCTACACACTTAAGGTTCGATGACGCTAGGGTTATAAAGGAAGCTTGTATGTGGTTACCGAATGTTGTTCGGAGTCCCGGATGAGATCCCGGACGTCATGAGGAGTTCCGGAATGGTCCGGAGGTAAAGATTTATATATAGGAAGTCCTGTTTCGGCCATCGGGACAAGTTTCGGGGTCATCGGTATTGTACCGGGACCACCGGAAGGGTCCCGGGGGCCCACCGGGTGGGGCCACCTGCCCCGGGGGGCCACATGGGCTGTAGGTGGTGCGCCTTGGCCTACATGGGCCAAGGGCACCAGCCCCAAGAGGCCCATGCGCCTAAGGAACCCTAGAGGGAAGAGTCCTCAAGGGGGAAGGCACCTCCGAGGTGCCTTGGGGAGGATGGACTCCTCCCCCCCTCTTAGCCGCACCCTTTCCTTGGAGGAAGGGGCAAGGCTGCGCCTCCCCCCTCTCCCCTGTCCCTATATATAGTGGAGGGGAGGGAGGGCATCCATACCTGAGCCCTTGGCGCCTCCCTCCCTCCCGTGACACCTCCTCCTCTCCCGTAGGTGCTTGGCGAAGCCCTGCAGGATTGCCACGCTCCTCCATCACCACCACGCCGTTGTGCTGCTGCTGGATGGAGTCTTCCTCAACCTCTCCCTCTCTCCTTGCTGGATCAAGGCGTGGGAGACATCGTCGAGTTGTACGTGTGTTGAACGCGGAGGTGCCGTCCGTTCGGCACTAGATCATCGGTGATTTGAATCACGACGAGTACGACTCCATCAACCCCGTTCACTTGAACGCTTCCGCTTAGCGATCTACAAGGGTATGTAGATGCACTCTCCTTCCCCTCGTTGCTAGTCTCTCCATAGATAGATCTTGGTGACACGTAGGAAAATTTTGAATTTCTGCTACGTTCCCCAACA
>NW_021271508.1:0-1071 GCF_002162155.2 Triticum dicoccoides
TCAAGAAGAACGGCAAGCAAGTTGCTGCTCAAGAGAAGAAACCCAAGTCTGGACCTAAGCCTGAAACTGAGTGCTTCTACTGCAAGCAGACTGGTCACTGGAAGCGGAACTGCCCCAAGTATTTGGCGGATAAGAAGGATGGCAAGGTGAACAAAGGTATATGTGATATACATGTTATTGATGTGTACCTTACTAGAGCTCGCAGTAGCACCTGGGTATTTGATACTGGTTCTGTTGCTAATATTTGCAACTCGAAACAGGGACTACGGAATAAGCGGGCACTGGCAAAGGACGAGGTGACGATGCGCGTGGGAAACGGTTCCAAAGTCGATGTGATCGCAGTCGGCACGCTACCTCTACATCTACCTTCGGGATTAATATTAGACCTAAATAATTGTTATTTGGTGCCAGCGTTGAGCATGAACATTATATCTGGATCTTGTTTAATGCGAGACGGTTATTCATCTAAATCAGAGAATAATGGTTGTTCTATTTATATGAGTAATATCTTTTATGGTCATGCACCCTTGAAGAGTGGTCTATTCTTATTGAATCTGATAGTAGTAATACACATATTCATAATATTGAAGCCAAAAGATGCAGAGTTGATAATGAAAGTGCAACTTATTTGTGGCACTGTCGTTTAGGTCATATCGGTATAAAGCGCATGAAGAAACTCCATGCTGATGGACTTTTGGAACCACTTGATTATGAATCACTTGGTACTTGCGAACCGTGCCTCATGGGCAAGATGACTAAAACACCGTTCTCCGGTTCTATGGAGAGAGCAACAGATTTGTTGGAAATCATACATACCGATGTATGTGGCCCGATGAATATTGAGGCTCGTGGCGGATATCGTTATTTTCTCACCTTCACAGATGATTTAAGCAGATATGGGTATATCTACTTAATGAAACATAAGTCTGAAACATTTGAAAAGTTCAAAGAATTTCAGAGTGAAGTTGAAAATCATCGTAACAAGAAAATAAAGTTTCTACGATCTGATCGTGGAGGAGAATATTTGAGTTACGAGTTTGGTGTACATTTGAAAAACTGTGGAATAGTTTC
>NW_021271509.1:0-648 GCF_002162155.2 Triticum dicoccoides
TTAGGCGAGTACTGGACTGCAGCTAAGCTCCCGAGTGGAAGGCAGGCTCACCACTCGGTAGGATTTTCAAACACTTAGGCGAGTACTGGACTACAGCTAAGCCCCTGAGTGGGAGGGTCGCTCTCCACTCGGTAGGATTTTTCATACTTAGGCGAGTACTGGACTGCAGCTAAGCCTCCGAGTGGGAGGGTCGCTCTCCACTCGGTAGGATTTTTCAAACTTACGAGAGTACTGGACTGCAGCTAAGCCCCCGAGTGGGAGGGTCGCTCCCCACTCGGTAGGATTTTCAAACTCACGGGAGTACTGGACTGCAGCTAAGCCTCCGAGTGGGAGGGTCTCTCTCCACTCGGTAGGATCTTCAAACTTAGGCGAGTACTGGACTGGAGCTAAGCCCCCGAGTGGGAGGGTCACTCTCCACTCGGTAGGATTTCTCACACTTAGGCGAGTACTGGACTACAGCTAAGCCCCCGAGTGGGAGGCTGGCTCACCACTCGGTAGGATTTTCAAACACTTAGGCGAGTACTGGACTGCAGCTAAGCCCCGGAGTGGGAGGCTGGCTCACCACTCGGTAGGATTTTCAAACACTTAGGCGAGTACTGGACTGCAGCTAAGCCCCCGAGTGGGAGGCTGGCTCACCACTCGGTAGGA
>NW_021271510.1:0-1116 GCF_002162155.2 Triticum dicoccoides
CCCCCCCCCTCACGGACGCCGCCGCCGCCGGCACCTAGAGGGGGGAAACGGACGCGTCGGGTCTACACGGAGTGGATGTAGCTGTGGGTTTGGCCCGGATGTTGCTCCAAAGTGTTCCTCTGGGCCGACCTAACACAACCGGGTGGAGCGGTCCACTGGTCAAAGCCCGTCCGTGCAAAGTCAAAGGGCTAGATCCCGTGGTCAAACGCTACAGGGTTAGGCGGGACGGGGGCCCTGGGGGGGTAGCAATGCCACCGGAGCGTCGTATCGGGCCCTCATACATGCGGGGTGGTGTTGTGGTATGTCCGAAGAGGCGGCTCGCGTCTCCGGGTTGTGGCCCCCCCTCACGGACGGCAATGAAACGGTAGTAGACGTTCTGCGGTAACGATGCAGCGTGAATATTATTAAATACTTGGAGCGCGATAAAATCATGTGTTTTTTACACAACGTGGGAACATGTGCTATAGGACTGATGGTAATTTTTCATAATTTTTTGTGATGGAGAAGTATCTGAAAACTTCCCTCTACGCGGATTGCTCTTCGCACGTCTACGACTGTGGCCGGCGGCCTCCGGGGGCTAGCATACCATCAAATCTTGCGTAGGCGGCCTCTCACAAATCTGGAAGTGTTGAGGCGGTTGCAAACGCCCAGCACGCGTCTCCGGGGCGTGCCCCCCCCCCCACACGGACGCCGCCGCCGCCGGCACCTGGAGGGGGGAAACGGACGCGTCGGGTTTACACGGAGTGGATGTAGCTGTGGGCCTTGCCCGGATGTTGCTTCCCGGTGTCCCTCTGGGCCGACCTAACACAACCGGGTGGAGAGGTCCACTGGTCAAAGCCCGTCCGTGCAAAGTCAAAGGGCTAGATCCCGTGGTCAAACGCTACAGGGTTAGGCGGGACGGGGGCCCTGGGGGGGTAGCAATGCCACCGGAGCGTCGTACCGGGCCCTCATACATGCGGGGTGGTGTTGTGGCATGTCCGAAGAGGCGGCACGCGTCTCCGGGTTGTGGTCCCCCCTCACGGACGGCAATGAAACGGTAGTAGACGTTCTGCGGTAACGATGCAGCGTGAATATTATTAAATACTTGGAGCGCGATAAAATCATGAGTTTTTTACA
>NW_021271511.1:0-1841 GCF_002162155.2 Triticum dicoccoides
TTATTGAACCGTCTCTTCAACTAGTGTGTGGCAGGGCACAGGAAGTTGTTCCTGTGGCACCTACACCAATTGAAGTGGAAGCTTATGATATTGATCATGAAACTTCGGATCAAGTCACTACCAAACCTCGTGGGATGACAAGGATGCGTACTACTTCAGAGTGGTACGTAATCCTGTCTTGGAAGTCATGTTGCTGGACAACAATGAACCTACGAGCTATGGAGAAGCGATGGTGGGCCCGGATTCCGATAAATGGCTCGAGGCCATAAAATCCGAGAACGGATCCATGGACTTTGGTGGACTTGCCCGATGATCGGCAAGCCATTAAGATAAATGGATCTTTAAGAAGAAGACGGACGTGGATGGTAATGTCACCATCCATGAAGCTCGACTTGTGGCGAAAAGTTTTTCACAAGTTCAAGGAGTTGACTACGATGAGATTTTCTCATCCGTAGCGATGCTTAAAGTCCGTCGGATTCATGTTAGCATTAGCTGTATTTATGAAATCTGGCAGATGGATATCAAAACGAGTTTCCTTACCAGTTTTCGTGAGGAAAGGTTGTATGTAATACAATCAGAAAGTTTTTGTCGATCCTAAGGATGCTAAAAGGTATGCTAGCTCCAGCGATCCTTCTAAGGACTAGAGTGAGCATCTCGGAGTTGGAATGTATGCTTTGATGATGATCAAAGATTTTGGGTTTGTACAGAGTTTATGAGAAACTTGTATTTCCAAAGAAGTGAGTGGGAGCACTATAGAATTTCTGATGAATACATGTTGATCAGAAATGATGTAGAATTTCTGGAAAGCATATAGGGTTATTTTGAAAGTGTTTTTCAATAGAAAGCCTGGATTAAGCTACTTGAACATTGAGCATCAAGATCTATAAGGATAGATCAAAATGCTTAATAATACTTTCAAATGAGCACATACCTTGACATGATCTTGAAGGTGTTCAAGATGGACCAGTCAAAGAAGGAGTTCTTGCCTGAGTTGTAAGGTACGAAGTTAAGACTTAAAGCTCGACCACGGCAGAATAGAGAGAAAGGACGAAGGTCGTCCCCTATGCTTAAGACGTAGGCTCTTCAGTATGCTATGCTGTGTACCGCACCTGAAGTGTGCCTTGCCATGAGTCAGTCAAGGGGTACAAGAGTGATCCAAGAATGGCTCACAGGACAGCGGTCAAAGTTATCCTTAGTAACTAGTGGACTAAGGAATTTTCTCGATTATGGAGGTGGTAAAAGAGTTCGTCGTAAAGGTTACGTCGATGCAAGCTTAACACCTATCCGGATAGCTCTGAGTAGAGAGACCGGATACATATAATGGAGCAATAATTTAGAATAGCTCAAAATAGAACAGTTATTTGGAATAGCTCCAAATAGAGAATGGTAGCTGCATCTAGGAGATGACATAGAGATTTGTAAAGCACACACGGATCTGAAAGGTTCAGACCCGTTGACTAAAACCTCTCTCACAAGCAACATGATCAAACATAAAACTCATTGAGTGTTAATCACATAGTGATGTGAACTAGACTACTGACTCTAGTAAACTCTTGGGTATTAGTCACATGGCGATGTGACCTGTGAGTGTTAATCACATGGCGATGTGAACTGGATTATTGACTCTAGTGCAAGTGGGAGACTGTTGGAAATATGCCCTAGAGGCAATAATAAAAGTATTATTATTATATTTCCTTGTTCATGATAATTGTCTTTTATTCATGCTATAACTGTATTATCCGGAAATCGTAATACACGTGTGAATACATAGACCACAATATGTCCCTAGTGAGCCTCTAGTTGACTAGCTCGTTGTGATCAACAGATAGTCATGGTTTCCT
>NW_021271512.1:0-1816 GCF_002162155.2 Triticum dicoccoides
TTCACTGGTGAGTCTAAGCCTGAAACTTGGCTTGAAGACTACCGAGTGGCAGTTCAGATCGGTGGTGGGAACGACGAGGTGGCCATGAAGCATTTGCCCCTCATGTTGGAAGGTTCTGCCAGGGCATGGTTGACTCAATTACCTCCTAGCAGCATTCACACTTGGGAAGATCTGTCCCGAGTGTTCGTCAGAACGTTTGAAGGGACTTGCAAGCGACCAGCGGGATTGACAGAGTTGCAAGTCTGCGTGCAGAAAACTAATGAGACTCTCAGAGAGTATATTCAGAGGTGGATCACTTTGCACCACACTGTGGAAAATGTCTCTGATCATCAGGCAGTATGCGCCTTCAAAGACGGCGTGAAGAACAGAGAACTGAGTTTGAAATTTGGTCGAACCGGTGACATGACCTTGAGTCGGATGATGGAGATTGCTACCAAGTACGCCAACGGTGAATAAGAAGACCGACTCCGAAGCGGCAAGCACAAGCCGAGTCAGTCGGAAAAAGGAAACACCAGTCGGAAACAGAAGCGGAAGGCTGAACCGGCAGCTCCTGGAGAGGCTCTGGCCGTGACTCAAGGAAAGTTTAAGGGAAAACCAAAAGGATCCTGGAACCCCAAGAAGGTAAAAGACAAAGAGGACAGTGAGGGAGGATATCCGCATATCAACTCCACTCTGATGATCTTTGCAGATGTGGAAAGCAGAAGTCGACTGAAAGTGATTAACCGAGAGGTGAACATGGTTGCCCCAGCAAAGGCAAATTATCTGAAGTGGTCTCAAACACCCATCACATTCGACCAATCTGATCACCCGACTCATATTGCCACCCCCGGGAGGCAAGCTTTGGTGGTCGATCCAGTTGTCGAAGGCACTCGACTGACAAAGGTGCTGATGGATGGTGGAAGTGGGCTGAACTTATTGTATGCAGACACATTGAAAGGTATGGGCATTCCGATGTCCCGACTGAGCACTAGTAACATGAGCTTCCATGGAGTTATACCAGGGAAGAAGGCCGAGTCACTCGGCCAAATAGCTTTGGACGTAGTGTTTGGTGATTCGAAGCATTTTCGCAAAGAAAAGTTGACATTTGAGGTCGTGGATTTTCAAAGTGCATATCATGCCATTTTGGGGAGGCCAGCCTATGCATGGTTCATGGCTCGACCATGTTACGTGTACCTCAAATTGAAGATGCCCGGTCCCAAAGGTGTGATCACTGTCACCGGTGATAGGAAAAAGGCAGAGGAGTGCTTTCAGAAGGGCTCCAAGATTGTCGATTCCCAAGTGACAGCGGTCGAGTTCGAAGAATACAAGCAAAACGCAGATCCGAGTGACTTGCTGCGATCCAAGAAGCCCACCACAGAGTCTGCATTCCAGTCGTCCGGTGAGACAAAGCCTGTTCACATTCACCCGACCGATCCCGAAGCAGCTCCGACCCGCATCTCCACAACACTCGACCCAAAATAGGAAGAAGCGCTCATCCAGTTCCTCCGTGAGAACTGGGACATTTTTGCATGGAAGCCCGCTGACATGCCAGGTGTTCCCAGGGGACTGGCTGAGCATCGCCTAAGAGTCGACTCGTCTGCAAAACCAGTCAAAGAGCATCTTCGGCGGTCCGCCGTCCAGAAGAGAAAGGCCATCGGTGAAGAAGTGGCTCGACTGTTGGCGGCAGGATTTATCCGAGAGATATACCACTCCGAGTGGCTCGCTAATGTCATCATGGTTCCTAAGAAGGACAAGTCGCTCCGAATGTGCATTGATTTCAAGCACATCAACCGGGCCTGCCCGAAAGATCACTTTCCTCTCCCTCGCATAGATCAAA
>NW_021271513.1:0-2949 GCF_002162155.2 Triticum dicoccoides
AGCTTGGCGGAGGCCTTGAGTGCCTGGGCACGGGTGAGGCCGCAGGTCTCGACGAGGTAGTCGTCGACGGCGAAGCTAGGGTTTGGAGAAATGCGGGGGGCAGCGGCGGCGGAGAGGAGGCGGTGGAGAGAGAGGAGTGGTGAGGCGGAAGGAGAGGGCGCGGCGAAGAGGAGATGGGAGAGGACGCGCTGCCGGAGGTGGAGCATGATGCCGCGACGGCGGGACAGCGGTGGCGGCGGCGGCGGCGGCGGTGAGGAATTCCAGTGGTGTTGGATGCTGTGCGCCAGGTGAACGGGGATTCTGAAATGAAGTGAGCTGGCTGAGCCAAGTTACGATTCCATCCCTGCCACTCAAATAACATCCAACGGCCAGATTGTTTTGACAATATGGAATATGGATACATGGTGCGTTTACCATGTTACAAAATTCCAGTTCAAAAATTGTTCCACGACTATAGAAAATCAAACAAACATAATGGATGAGCCGAGGGCCCGCCTCGCTCCTCGGAGCGCCGTCACTATGACATGGGGGAGAGACACTCTCCTGACCGCAACGCCCGTGCTGCTCCCCTCCTCCCACCTAGTCGATACCAGCCACCCCAAGTGCAGCCAACATTCCCGCCCGCCAATGGCAACCATGGCCGTTAAGGTGCTAAGAAGAAGTAGATCCCCCTCTGGTTCCCTCCCTAAACGCGGCTTCCGAAGACCCGACACCTTGCTTCAACTGTGTGGTGAGAATAGCCGCTACCAGGTAGCCTGCCCGAACCACGCGGCGTGCTAACTGTGCAAGGAAACCGGGCACCCTACCCTGCTCTGTCTGGATCGCCACGTGATCGAAGAGCTCATGATGTATAAGCATGACATCGAGGGCCTCAGATTCTTCCGTATCGAGGCCCCGGAGGTGGAAGTCTCGGACCCTTCCCTCCTTGTGGTGGTCACCATCTATGGTACCAGAGTGGCGACCAAAGAAATCATCTCCGACGAGCTCAACGACCTCTACAAGGTCAACTGGGATTGGCAGGTTACTCCTCTCGCCGACAAACAGTTCCCGTTCATCTTCCCCTACCAACAGCCTGGGCTACTGCTCACGTAGTGCTGACATCACATTGGCTCTCCACAAAATGGTGGTGGACATCTCCGTGTCAGATATTAACCTGGCGGCGGTGGTGGTGCTCGACACTGCATGGATCCTAATCTCCGGTCTGCCCCCCCCCCCCACCCCCATCACCCGCTTCGAACGGGTGATTCGCAACATGTCCCTTATTCTTGGCAAGGTCGTCATGTTCGATGAGCTCTCCCTCATCAAGGAGAAAGATTTTCGTGTGAAAATCAATGCTCTTGATGCTTCCAAGCTGCGGGCGACGGTCCGAGTCTTCTTCAATGACATCAGATACGACCCCCGGGATCTCCCCCGAGCCCCCATACCCGCGTGGGCAAGCTCGGCTGGAGAAAATGGTGAGATACCACTCCCGGACCACAATGGCACCAGGAAAACTCATATCTGAACACATGTTGAAGAAGTGAAAAACATCGACACCAGGACAACATCAATGTATTCACTTTCGAAAGAAATGCGAAGAACCCCATAGTAGCGGCAATTTGAGACATAAAATGAAAAAGGAAGCTCCGATTCCGATAGAAGAACACAACTAACCACTCGCTATCGTCATGTTGTCACACAAGCACAAGGGGCACACGAGGAGAACTGGGCGGGCTCCATGGCAACCAAACCAATCTATACGACAGAAGCCAACTTGCAAGGGGGAGGGCCTCCTAGACGATGCTGCTAAGTAGCGGAGCGACCCACAAAGCATCACGATTTGGTAGATCTGGATGGATATGAGGCTTCCCTCCGAGACTCACGAACTAGGACAGAGTGTCATGGCCCCAACCACTACCAGAACAGGGCTCTAAGCCGACGGCCAAAAGTATGCCGACGGCCACCGTCGGCCTCTTCCAGACTATGTCGACAGCTGGCCCCAGGCCGTCGGCGTACAACGGCCGTCGGGCTATCCCTGTATACGCCGACGGCCCCCGTCGGCAAAGAATGGCGTCGGCATAGCCAGATCTACGCCTACAGTAGCCATCGGCATATATGAGTCGTCGGCATAGCGGTGGGCCCAGCAACCACGCCCGTGACGGGCGGCTAACAACGTCGGATCTATGCCGATGGCCGAGACGGGCGGCCGTCGGCATAGATAAGGCTGCCATGCCATCGATCCAAACCGCACCGACCAAGGCCTATGCTGACGGCTGCCGACGGCTGCCATCGGCATAGATGACACATCATCGATCCGCACCATGCCGTCCATCTGCCCTGGTCCCGTCGGCATATGTGTTTTTTTTCTTTTTTTGCATAGCTATATTTTTATATATTTTTACGTATTATTATTTGACTAACTTACATGTAGCATTTATTAATATATATAAGCATACATAAATTTTTCGATTCTATACGAAGGGGTGTGACTCCCTTCACGTACGACGCCGACGCCGGCCGGAACCTAGAGGGGGGAAACATCCGCATCGGGTTTATACGGAGGGAACGTTGCTCCCAAGTGTTTCTATATGTGGGATGACCTAACACAATCGGTTGAAGAGGCAGCACACGTCTCCCGGGTGTGGCCCCACTCAGGGACGGTGCCGCTGGCGGCACCTGGAGGGGGGAACCAGACGCGTCGGGTCTACAGGGACGGGATCTTGCTATGGGTTTGGCCCGGATGTTTCTCCCAGGTGTTCGTATGGGCTGACTTAACACAACCGGATGGAGAGGTCCGTGCAAAGTCAAACGGCTAGATCTCGTGGTCAACCGCTCCAGGGACGGGGGCCCCGGGGGTAGCATTGCCACCGAAGCGTCGCACCGGGCCCTCATACATGCGGGCAGGTGTGGTGGCATGTCTGAAGAGGCGGTACCCGTCTCCGGGGTGTGTCCTCCCTCACGGACGACGCA
>NW_021271514.1:0-722 GCF_002162155.2 Triticum dicoccoides
GAGTGGATCAGCACAAACCACACAAGCTTGCTCCTTCTTGGGAAGGCCCCTTCATCGTCACCAAGGTTCTCCACAACGGGGCGTACCGTCTTTACAACGTCGAGCATAATATCGACGAGCCCCGAGCTTGGAACGCGGAGCTACTCCGCCCATTTTACACTTAAGTTTTATCACTCGGATGAGTTGCAATAAAGTACTTCTGTAGTTCATGGACCTCAAAATAATAGTGTCATAGTTCCTCCATAATTTCTGTCACTTTTTATTTTTGTCCAAATAAAATTCCCCCTCAGTGGGTGACTTAGCCGCGAATCCGTTTCGCCTAAGTTTGTAAAAATCCTACCGAGTGGTGAGCCAGACTCTCACTCGGAGGCTTAGCTGCGAATCCGTTTCGCCTAAGTTATCAAAATCCTACCGAGTGGTAAGCCAGACTTTCACTCGGGGGCTTAGCTGCAGCCCTGTGCTCGCCTAAGTTGTAAAAAATCCTACCGAGTGAAGAGCAAGCCTCTCACTCGGGGGCTTAGCTGCAGCCCTGTGCTCGCCTAAGTTACAAAAATCCTACCAAGTGAAGAGCGACCCTCTCACTCGGAGGCTTAGCTGCAGCCCTGTGCTCGCCTAAGTTACAAAAATCCTACCGAGTGAAGAGCGACCCTCTCACTCGGAGGCTTAGCTGCAGTCCAAGCACTCGCCTAAGTTATAAAAATCCTACCGAGTGAAGAGCAACC
>NW_021271515.1:0-1600 GCF_002162155.2 Triticum dicoccoides
AGGTAGGCACAAGGGCGGTGATCGTCGCTCCGAGTCGTTGTTCCACTTGCTCTTGGACAATCTCCGGAATCCGCGCCACCTGTGCCTTGAGTTCTTGAACCTCTCGCGCCTGGCTTTCCGAGCTGGTCTTTTTCTCCTTCCGCACACCAGCGGTATAGTATGACCCCCATTTTGTCGACAAGCCTTTGCCGGCCACACGACCAGCTGACGTCGGCTTACTGAGCTTATCCTTGTTCTTCATTACATTCAACCCCCTATTTAGAGTGGTGTCCCAAGGGTTGCTCTTAGTCGACTCCGCGCTACTGCTTTCAGTCGCCTGCGGAAGGAATGTGAACCATTTAGAAATTTGGCTTCATTAATTAGAATGCAACCATATGGAGCTAATTACGCGGGGGTGTATTCCTTACCAGAACAAGCTCAAGCGCCCTGGTCTTCGGATCCGTGGTAAGCTCCTTTGTTATCGGGTCCTCCTTGTACCGGGCCTTGACATAGTTCCTAGTCTGCTTGTTACCGCTGTATTTCTCGAAGCGGGGCGGTAGGCCTTGCTCGGCACGGTCCGCGTCCTCCTTGTCCCATATAGGCTCCGCCACTCTGTAACCGCCGGGACCGAGTGTGTGTTCCCCTATGTTCAGCTCCCGCATTTGTTCCCCCCACTCACTTGATTGGGAGCTTGCGGTGCTCGAGCAATTGATCTTGAAGTCGTTGTAGTCATCTTCGGTGATCGAAGGATTTTTCTCCTTGATCTTCTGATAACTCTCACCTTTCTCGATCATTCTCTTCACATTGCTTTTCCAAGTAGACAGGGCCTTGCTCATCTTCGTGAGGGCAACATTGTTCACTTTATTCCCTTTGAGGCTTGTGTTTTCAAATTCAGCGGGGAACTTGTATCGTTCGTGCAGCTTCGTAAAGAGGAGGTTGCGCAAATTCCCTCGGTCAGGATGCCTCAGGTTCTCGGTGTTGATCGAGACGGTGCTCCGGACAATGCACCTGAGCTGAAGCGAGTACCCCTTGACTATTCGTTCGGGCGCCGTTGGATTCCCGTTGGAGTCCACTTCAGTAACTTCCTCCTTGAGGGTGCGGAGCATGATCGGGCGCCGGTCCTTCCGTTGCCTCTTCGGTTGGCTGCCATCTGTGCGTGCGCCGCCATCATCAGTGGTGGCATCCTCGGCGGCACCATCAGTGGTGGCATCAGTGTGGTCATCCTCGGCGGCACCATCTGTGGTCTCAGGATCGATGGGGAAGGCGGCGGCCTCATACAAGTGAGGTTGTTCCTCCAGCTCCTGGGACAGCTCCCAGAATGCCTTGCCGCCCGAACCCCCGGCCTCATCGTTGTGGGCCATGTTTCTCTCTAAATAGAAACAAAGTTTGGTCAAAAAGTTGGTTATTGTCAAGGAACAAGATCTCTAAGTTGACCAAATAACCTAATTCTCAGGGTAACCTAGTTCTTGAGGGGTGTGTCTAGAAAGTTGGTTGCTGCAAAGATACAACGTTGTGAGTTTGGTCAAATTGCCTATGATGTTTGTGATATTGCCTTGGATCTTGAAGGCACTGTTGCATGATGCAGTGGTACAGCCAGCATGGGACCTCATCTTTGCAGGCT
>NW_021271516.1:0-1440 GCF_002162155.2 Triticum dicoccoides
GATATTTTTAAGTTTCGTATTTTTTTAAAATATGTATTTTAAAAATGTCAAAAAAACTAAAATATTCATGAGAATATATATAAATAATGAATTTTAGAACAATCAGAAATTTTTAAAAGTTCATGAATTTTCCTTTAAAATGGATGATACAAAGTAAATGAAAATTTTTAAAAGGAACAAAATCAAGTTGAAAAACTTGCAAAATACTTTCCAGAAGGTTCCCAAAACCACTAAAAGAAAAACCTATATGGGCTGGCCCACATAAATAATTAAAGCTGGAAAGGTGTGTGATATGTACCAATTGGCTACTATTTGGTGCAAAACTAATGAGAGGGTACATCTTTGGAGGAACCTAGCGGACACTTTTGATGGACTGGGAGCGTGTCACTTGGTGTGTTTAGCTGGCACCACATGTCGAGCAGTTGGCGCACTTGTGGGATCTCGATTTTTAATTTTTTGCACACCTTTTGGGGTTTTCCCAAAAAAAAAATGGGTTTTCGTGTTTTGCTTGTGGTTTTCATGACTTTGGTTACTGTGCTTCTCAAAAGTGAAAAACACAACTACGCAACGGCGTGAAGCACATCTATGCTTCCAACTATTGTGCTTTTTCAAAAAGTGAAAAGTACAATTGTGCGACCAAAAGAAGCACAACTGTGCTACTCGAAAAGTGAAATGAAGCACAACAGTGTTTTATTCGCGAGGCACAAATGTGCTTCCCTGCAAGTGAAAAGCACAGTTGTGCTTTTGGTGAAGAACTGTGCTTCTCAGAAAGTGAAATGAAACACACCAGTGTTTTTCGCGAGTCAGAATTGTGTGTTGTGCTTCCCGAAAAGTGAAAAATACATATGTGCTTCAAGAAAAGTGAAAAGCACAACTGTCCTTTCTTTTTTTTCTCGGGCTTACATTTTATTCTTTCGCCTTTTGTTTTTTTCTATGTCTCCGGTTTTATTCTATTTATGGTTTTTATCCAATTTTTTTGTGTTTATTCTTGTTTTCGGGCTTTTTCGATTTCCTGTTTCTTAAAGTAAAAAAGCTCATTCAAGCCTGTCAACTGGGTTATAGTCTTGAAGGTCTCGATGTGAGACAGCCAACGATGGAAAATGCAAAACTGTCGGGTTGTGACAAGTGTCACACATGTGGTGTGTCACTTGTCACCACGAGAGAAGGTAGGAGTGACCTATGCAAGGGGGCACCCTCTAATTAGTGATCTTATGGAGTGCCCCTATACTATACCTGGCCATGGGAAGCTCGGCCCGGATGGCCTGCGTGTGCCATTGGGTCGGGCTCAGGCCTGGAAAATGTGCCCGACGGGCAGATCGGGCCGGGCTCAGGCTTGCAAAAAAATAGATTTTAGCCGTAGTCGGGTCGGGCCGACCGGTCCATGTTGGCCTTTTTTTGGCTCGGGCCGGACTTGAGCTTGATTTATTACGGTCAGGCCGG
>NW_021271517.1:0-1248 GCF_002162155.2 Triticum dicoccoides
GTTCAGAACCCAGGAGTAGAATACCTACTACTAAGTAGCATCACGGGATGCTTCCGAGAATAAAGGCCAGAATCTTCACACTAGGACACAAATCATGGCTAGACCACTAGATGATCCCCTAAGCACTTAGGGTCATAATAATAATTCCAACATATATGTCGAGGCAATAATTACCTCAACACACTGATTAGTGTGGTTAATCTGGCCCATGGGAACATCGGAAACAGAAGGAAGGGATTTGCAAATGCATCGGACTATTTAGAAACCTGGGATGACTCGGACAGCATAACGGCTATAATTGCTCAAAAAGATTTGAGACAATCACAAAAATGGTGGCATAACCACTCAGAAGCACAATATCAAGGTTCCGAGATCAACAATTAACATACGGAAGTAGTAGGAACTGAACTGAGACTTAAATCCAACAATCTTATAAGTCTACTGATTAGTAACACGTGATCCTAATAGAAAGAAGAGATAGCCTAGTTCTTAATCCCCGCGGGAAAGATAAGATGACTCAGATCAGAAGGGCATGAGGTATAAGGAGTAAAAAGAGCCTTACGTTCCATCCCACAATCAATTCCCTTATATAACTAAAGAATTTCTAGACTCAACTTCGACCAGTTTGGCTTGTTAATCCTACAGGCAGTCAAGCTCTGATACCAACGCTGTCAGGACCCCGACTCAATGCCACATCGATCTAGCATGTAACACCTCATATCACTTTGCGGCCTCACGCACGGTATTCCCACGGGTGTCGCCTTACCTTTGCCCGGGACCGTTTGCGCCTTTTGGCTCACGTATATGACAGTGTCGCTAGCATCCATATGATAAGGAGCCCGGGCTGACATGGCTAGTCGTAAACCCAAAGCGGCACAGACTTACAGGGACATGCATCCATGACCCAGCATCGAACGTGTCGGTCATCAGCGAGTGAATCCAGGCTGTAGCACTGGGCTAGCAGGACTCCGGTGAACCGGGCTGTAGCGGGCTAACAGGACTCCGGTATTCATCGCGTGACATTTCCCCGAAGGGACAGACACAGGAACGAAGAAGGACACATGCCGGCCAGCCTAAGTGTTCCGGAGCAGTAGCAAGCTACCATGGCTCGGTGGAAACACTAGGAGACATTTCCCCGTAAGAGAGGCTACTAAAGATAAACAACTAGATGGTCAGATCCCACACATACCAAGCATTTCAATAACATACACACAATATGCTCGATATGTGCAAATACAACATGGCATC
>NW_021271519.1:0-929 GCF_002162155.2 Triticum dicoccoides
GTTTTCCAATAAAAATATTTATTGAAAAGCCAATCTTTTAAGTCCAGTATGAGAGAAATCCTCCACACTGGCAGACAAATTCTTGATACAATAAGCCAGTAGCATAAAATATATTACAGGGTCGAACTACGGTTGCTCAACCAAATTATTACAAGCACGCCAATAATCATACATAATGGCGGACAGAACACAGTGGTGTGGAGACATACTACTGACTCAAGGATAGGCTGGTGGTGGAAAAACACAGCGGGGAGAGAAATACAAGACTCTACGTCTGTCATCTCATCGAGCGTCGAGGAGAGGCTCGATGAATTTATTTGGTAGCGGAAGCGGATATAAAACAGTGGCCAAATCCAGGGTCGCACAAGACTGACTGGGACTCCTCTAAGTGTCGGGCTCGCTATCGAACTCTTCATCCATGAGATCGCCTTCGTCAGCATCTGGCCGAATCAACAAGCCAGTGAGTACTTTGAAAGTACTCGCAGGACAGTTCGGACGTAAGATATAACAAATGCATGCATGGATGCAACATGATTAATTCCTTAATGCACAATAAATAAAACTGGCATAACGGGTAAGTAAAAAGGGAAATCGGCGGTAGTCCGCCTGAAATTCCACAGAACATAAATAAGGAGCGATCGGGTGTCTGAAGCGACGCCTCGAAAGGTGAACAAATAAAAATAAGGAAAATGATGCCACAGTCGGGCATCTTAGCGACACCACATAAAGGGCTTTTAAAAGAAATGCCACGGTCGGACGTCTGAGCGACATCGCAGAGAGGGCTTTAAAAGAAATGCCACAGTCGGACGTCTGAGCGACATCACATAAAGGGCTTTAAAAGAAATGCCATAGTCGGACGTCTGAGCGACATCACATAAAGGGCTTTAAAAGAAATGCCACAGTCGGACGTCTAAGCGACATCGCAGAAA
>NW_021271520.1:0-1082 GCF_002162155.2 Triticum dicoccoides
GTGTGGACCCCACACGTCAGGTTTGACCCGAGCCGGCCCCTGTTGACTTGCTGACGTCATGCCAACGTCATGCTGACGCAGTAATGCTTTCTGGATTTAATTTAATTCTGAAATTCCAGAAAATACCACAAACTTCAAAAATTCATAGAAAATTAACCGTAACTCCAAATTAAATAATTTATATATGAAAAATTATCAGAAAAATTCAAGGAATCCATCTGTACCATTTTCATGCATGTTAGAACAACTTATCACTACTGTTTAGGGCAAATGAAGTGAAGGGCATTTAAATAATCACATATGGAGTTTGAATTTGAATCTTGTATTCAAACCAACTTCATTTAATCTGTTGCTAGTTGCATTAGCTCAAAACACATTCATATTGCCATGTCATGAGCATGCATCATATTGTGCATTGCATTGATTGTATTTCTTCTTTGTTGTCGGTATTTGTCCCCTCTCGATAGACGTGATACCGATGATGTGATCGTTGACACTGATGAAGACTCAATGTTATCTTCAGAAGTGCCAGGCAAGCAAACCCCCTTGTTCATTCCGATACAATCCCACTCTCTCGCTCCTGCTCTCTTTTACTGCATTAGGACAACAATGATTCATCTGTTACTTGCTGCGGTAGCTGAACCCCTTTATCCTTTGCATGACCTGTCATTCCACAGTAAATAGATGAAACCCACTAGTATGAGTAGGAGTTGTTTGAGCCCTGATGTGCCTACTCATTCATGCTTGTTTGTCATGCCTGCTACTGCTTAGAGTTGAGTCAGGTCTGATTCATCGGGGATGAATCAGAGGTGTGTGAACATGTCCTACTGTGTGTGAGCTAAGTGTGTGAACACGATTTGGTAAAGGTAGCGGTGAGAGGCCATGTAGGAGTACATGGTGGGTTGTCTCATTGCAGCCGTCCTTAGGAACTGAGTTCTGTGTTTGTGATCCATGACTCAGCTACTACCATACATTGGGCCCTGAAATATGACCCCGCTCGACTTCTTAATCACCCTAGTCCTCTGTCCAGGAGTTGCAAGTAGTTTCTGGTGTTTGTAGTATGCTGGAGGCCGTGGACAGCG
>NW_021271521.1:0-3007 GCF_002162155.2 Triticum dicoccoides
CCTGCCAAAAGCAATGTGATGGAGAAACCGCAAGACCGGAGCACAACTGATACAGGTGTCAAGCCGGGCACGAGTGACGCAGGTGAACGCCCGGAGCAGACTGCGCCTTTACCCGCAGTGGAAATCCCCAGCATAAATCTGCGCACTTCCAGGCTCCCAGTCAATGTCGGTGTCCCCTACAGCCCAAACAAGAAGATTGTCATTAAAGCTGCGGCTGATACCGCTGACAACACGCCCCGCCCTGCAAATAAGCCCGATCATTCTGTAGCGGCTGATTCATATATGTTTGTCGATCTTTCACCCTTGGATTCTGCCCCGCAAGTCGTTCGTGGTCCGGCCAGTAGGAATGAAAGGCACCCAATGGACTTTACCCCACCGAGCTTCAGCCTTGGCATCAGTCAAGATCAACCGGTGGTGCAAGATCCTTTGCCAATTGCCTTTGCTTTCCCAGGAGGCATGCCCGCAATGATGGCGCAGCCAATGGTCGAGGGCAGGAAGGCTGTCAAGTTTGTAGAGCCGATTGTGCAAGGTACACTTGTCATGTCCTTATGATTTTCTTGTATACATCTTTGTAGTTTGACTTTTGTCCCAATCATATTTTTTAGGGGTTCTCACTTGTGATGGCAACTGACATGTGATGACATGGCAACTGGATTTGATGCACCATGTCACCTACATTTTTTTTGCTGCCATGCTGCATTTGACATTTGGGCAACCACGTGGCAACTAAAGTTGATTCAACATGGCAACTGTAGTTGCTGTCACATGGCAAATACAGTGCATTACACATGGCAACTGGATTTGCCACACCATGTCACTTGCATTTTTTGTTTCCATGCTGCATTTTTTCATACGGCAATCACATGGCAAGTGGAGTTGACACAACATGGCAACTGTAGTTGCTGTGACATGGCAACTACAGTCCAACTAGATGGTAACTACAGTGCAACTACATGGCAATTGTAGTTGCTATGACATGGCCACTGTAGTTGGACCACACATGGCAACTGCCCCACTTTTTCTACCTACATCTCACATCATGCACCCTATCTCCTCACAATCCATCTGTTTTTGATTTTCTAGGTATCCTAACACACTTTTTATTTTTTTATCATTGCAGCCACCCCTGAGGAGATTTCACCGTCACTTGACGAAGCTTACCGCATGATCGAGGAGGCAGCATTGCAGAGGAGGTCCTCACAAGGGCAAGGGCAATCAAGTTCCAACATGCCTGCAGATACGGTATCTGAGGATACCATTAGGAGTGCCACTCCTGGCTCTGTGAGGCAGCAGAGGGTAGTTCACCCACCTCCCGCGGAAGACTACGAGCCCGAATTCAGGGCCACTAAGGAACAGACCCAGCTGTACGATATCATCAAGCGGTTTGGAAATGCGACGGCCAGCAGCAAGCACATGAAGGAGCTGAAAGCGTAAATGACCACACCCCATAATCTCTCATTTTGCTTTTCTCCTTTTTTACCATTCATCTTCTTCGTACTTTCTATACACGATCCGCTTACGTTTTAGTTCTTTCATATATTTTTTACTTAGTAGGCATGATTCTTCCATGTTATATCTTTTTCATACAGCTCATGTTTGGACAGAACCAAAGTCATTCAATGCGGAGCGACGTACGTCGACCTGGGTGATCTTGCCGAGTCCGTGAGGCCAGACGGTAAAATGTCGACGAATGTAGTTGCATGCGGGATCGACTACATCAACAATCACACCGATGTGTGTGCCGACAAGATAATCATGCATTACAGTGTGACCTGCAAAATATGGGATGGTGACTTCCACCACAAAATCCTGAGGAAGAATTTTGCTCAACACGGTGAATTCAAGCTCACACTGAAGAAATATGTGAGTACTCCTTCCCTGTCTGCACTGTTTTTTCACATGGTGTGGTTTTTTGCCATCATCTGCACTTATGTTTATGTGGCAGATGTTTTCATGTGGCAACAGCTGTCGTGCACACTGACATCTTGATTTTTGCATCCCGTGCAAACTATGTGGCAACTTGATAGTAAAATACATGGCACATTTTGTTCATACATGGACGGCAACTTTCTTTCAACTACCCCCACACATAACCAAACATTCTACATGATTCTATTTTTTTGTCCCTCTGTTGTTCTTTATGTGAAGTCTGCTTCTCATTTCTTCACTTTTAAATGCAGGTCATGTTCCCCATGTTCCAGGAGCTTGCACCACATGACCCACACGACAAGTGTGGTCATCACTATGCGATCTATCTTGACCTGAAGAACCAATGTTTTGAGGTGCTTGATTCAATCCGTTCGGAAGCTGATGCAGACCTTACTACGCATGCCGAATTCTTCATCAACAACCTCAAAGAGACATGGAACCGTCACTACGAACATTCAAAGGTCCAGATCAGTCATTTTCTGACTGAGTATGTGGCGATTGTGAAGCAAGGGAACACGTAATTTCTTAACCCCCTCCTTCATGTGCCATTTACGTCAATCCAACCCCTCTTTTTGTTGTCACATCTGAATTGAAGTCTATCTTTGCTACGTCTGTCCTTTTTGCATGTTCACCTGACTCTTTTTCTCGTGCAGGACGGACTGTGGCTTTCACACATTGGAATACTTTGCAAAGTGGGAAGGCAGAATTATCCCCGCTATCACAGTTGCAACGGTCATTGAGCTCCGGAAAATCCACACATGGAACTGGTTAATGAATGAAGATTTCAACAAGCGGTCCGGAGCACGCGAGTTCGTGGAGGAAGCTGTCAAGAAAATCAACAAGAAGTATAAGTGATCACGTGGCGTTACACACCGGACACATACCTTACATTCTGTTGCCGAGGAATGTAAGGTACTATCTCTTTGTTCTCGTCGAAAACTATGTTTGTGTGCTATGTTATGACTGCAACCCCGCGTAGCCTACTAAGTGGTGGTGGTGTGTGAGCGATATTTGAATAGTTTCTGTAATATATGTGTGGATGTGAACCTATTTTAGGCGTTACAGCATATATGTTTTT
>NW_021271522.1:0-1168 GCF_002162155.2 Triticum dicoccoides
TGCAACATATATCCGCCACCTGTCCGTGTTCCACCAGATTCATCTCCGCCACCAGTCCGAGTTCCACCAGATTCATCTCCGCCACCAGTCCTAGTCCGAGTCCAGTAATTGTTGCATTGTTCTCGATTTCCAGATCACGCGACACTCCGAGTCGTGACAGAGAAGGACTCCCCAACTTCCGAGCCATCCGCAGAAGAAAAATAGTTCCAATTTCAAAAAAAAAACTAAGTCTGGAAAATTCTGGCTAGGCAGTTTTTACACCATTTGTAGACTTTTTCGAAAAAAATTTGTTGCGGAGCAAAAAAAAAAGAGGAAAAAAAAGTGCAAAAAAAGAGAAAAAAAATTCAGAGCGTGCTCCTCCCTTGTTTACGTGTCGCGCCGTGATTTTGTTGGTGTTCTAGGCTCGCGTCTCTAGCACAGTCTAGCCTAGGACCAGCACAGTACCGTCGTTGAGCGTTTATTCAACTTTGCATCTCTGAATTGATTATTGCTGACCCTTTTTGCCACCATATTATAAGCCTTCCCAGCTCCACATACATCTACGTCGTGCGTTTGACTCTCCCTGGTAATCGCTCTATCCAAGCTTTGAGAGTTTTGACTATAACGGTTGCCGATCACCGCCTGTTGCTGGGTAAGAACTGGTAAGAATTTGAGTTTTGCTTGACGGATTTGTGACACCCACCACCACCACTTGTTCGTAGTCTGTAGGATTATATTCTTGTGTATTTCTATTGCTGCTAACCATGCCAGGATCACAAGCCGACGAGATTGACTGGGAGAATTTATCGAACAAGGAGCTTCATGATAAGTTTCAGCAAATGATGACTGAACAGGTGCAAGATGTGCTGAACAATTTTGAAGAGGCCATGGAGAAGATCACTGGCCTTGAGAAGACGTTCGAAACAAAGCTCGATAACAAGTTTAATGAATTGCTTGCGCGTCTTCCACCACCACCACCCGCTGCACCTAACGCACCTCTCCAACAACAACAACAACGACTACCTCCACGTCGCGAAACAGACCTCCGCCGAGCAAGCCGTGTTCCTCTTGCGTTTGGCCAAACTGTTGGTGCTGCTGTTGATACTTCTGTGGCTCCTGCTGCTGATGCGGAGGAGGATGATTATGTGGGAGATTATGAGGATGAGGTTGATCAAAATCAGCACTACGT
>NW_021271523.1:0-1345 GCF_002162155.2 Triticum dicoccoides
TCAATGCGTGGGCCATTTGCAGGGACCCCACGCACTGGGACGCCGCCGAGGAGTTTATGCCAGAGAGGTTCGAGCGCGGTGACGCCGCGGACTTCAAGGGGGCTGACATGGAGTACACGCCGTTCGGGGCGGGCCGGCGGATGTGCCCCGGGATGTCCTTCGGGCTGGCAAACGTGGAGCTCGCTCTCGCCGGGCTGCTGTACCACTTCGACTGGGAGCTGCCGGGCGGAGCGGAGGCCGGGGAGCTGGACATGGCGGAGGAGATGGGCGTCACCGTGCGCCGCCGCAACGACCTCGTGCTTGTCCCCGTGGTGCGAGTGCCCGTGCCGCTAAATTAGTTGATAAAAGCTTCGGTTAATCTTTTTCGGTTAATCTGGTTTCTGGAAGCGGGCAATGAAGTATTCTTCTGCATGCAGTTGGTATCCCTCCTGTATCTTCGCCTTCCCTCTCAAATTCGGCGCTTCATTCATGATGTGTTTCTTCTCTTCTTTTGTTTGCACTCTGTATCTTTTGCTGCTTTGCTTTTTTCTCTTTGTTTGTTTGTATGTTGCAATGTAATCCAGGCCGGTTGATAGCTTTTTTTTTTGCGGGTAAACAAAAAACAAAGAAAGTCGGGTGTGACTCGAACCTTCGTTTCAAAAAAAAAAAAGATTCAGCTTGAGCGATATCACGTTGGTGTTGTGCTGATTCAAGGAGTTTGCTCAAATTTATGGAAACGGACACCGCCATGCCTATATGTCCGTGCCTTGGCTTGTTGTGACGTACATTAGAGAAATGGTGTACGTAAGCAGCCTAAAAATGTTGTACAGCTAGTTGTACTGTAATTTTATTTTTGAATTTTAGTTGTACTGTAATTTGAAAAAATAGCAGCACTATAAAAACAGAAACAAAATTGCATAACAATGAACGTAATCATAAACGACAGTACAAGAGAAAAAGCTTCGTACGAGGGTCGTGGTGAGGGAACAAAATTCCTACCCACCAGCCATTTTTATTCCCCTCTCACTGCCGCCAAGGCAGGGCGCTTGGCAAAGCCCGCACGGCGCCAACGACGGTGGATAGGTCCTGTTCAGGAGCGGCCTCGTGAGGAGATGCTAGAGGGTTATTGTGGGACGGCAAATGAGATGTGTGCTTGAGTGGTGGCCTTCCTGTGGTGTTCAGATGTATATTGCATGTCTATTATTTGTACAACAAACCCTCCTCCTTCCATGTATAGTTAAGGATGTGACCACTCATTGTACCTATATATAGTACGGCGATGAGTGGCGCCAGCTCTAAAAGATCTGCACCGTCGAGCTTCTCAGTGCCTGGCGGGTGCACTCCTTCCGCCCCGTGCGCGAGGAGG